>NW_018164780.1:146659-146944 GCF_001263595.1 Phalaenopsis equestris | reverse complement strand
CGGCTCGATCTCCCCTGTCCATTTGATACACGCTCGATCAAACGACTCCCCGTCATCGTCCTCGATAGAATGATCCTGTGCCCGTCCACACTAAAACCTTAAGATCTCGGCCTAGACTCAACCAAATCACTTCGGGTTTGATCCTATGGACTCGTCTAAGTGAGACAAATATATCCATATGGTTAAAATGCCATGAAATCAGGCTTAAGTAAATGGAGAATCAAAATTAGCTCGGGAGGAGGAGTTTTATACACTTGCTCTGAGAAGGGAGGCTTCGATCAGAGG
>NW_018164780.1:142284-145306 GCF_001263595.1 Phalaenopsis equestris | reverse complement strand
GGATTTGGTTTAGTTTGGTCATATCAAAAGTGAATTTGAGTTTAGGATTGGAATTTGGGTCAATTGAGATCAAATTGGTGGACATTTCAGATGGATTTGGGGAAATTTGAGTCTTTTAAGGGCAAATTGGGGATTTTGGTTAAAGATGGTCAAATTGGCCAAATTGAGTTATGTGGTAGTTTAAAGGGTTATGTGGTAGTTGAAAAAAATGAAATTTGGATTATTTGGGATTTATTGAGATTTTTTGGGAATTTTTGGAATTTTTGGGATTTTGGGTCCAAGAGGGGTATTTTGGTAATTTGGGGGTGCTTTAGGGGTAAAAGGCCAAGATGGGTATTTTGGTAGAGTTGAGGTACCAATCATCACCAATAAGTCATGGACCAAAGGAAACCCCATTTTGGGTCCTCTACATAGTGGTCTTAGCTAAACCATAGCCCTAGGGCTAGTAGATTTAGGGGACCATCTACATGAGTATCCCAAAAATCAAGGGATCTAGGTTAGAAATTTGAGCTCAGGGTTGTGAGTGATTGTGAGTGCAGATGAGTGTAGTGAGTGCCTTAGCTCCAGACCAACACCCAAGGTCAACCCTAAGGTCCAGCAATCCTAGGGGTGACTCATCCTAAGTTTCCCCCATAGTGACCCCACATACTAAGTACATAGAGGTTGGGAGCAATATGTGGAACTCCAGGTTGAGTAAAGAAGAGGGTAGAATTTCTAATGGTGAGGGTTCCAAGTCTAGTTTTCTAAGAATAGTCAACAGGAAAAGTCCTATGGCTAGACCTTAGGCTACTAAAGAGAAAAAAACTAAACCTCAACCAAAAATGAGGTCAACACGCCAAAATCTGACGCTATAGCACCTGAATCCGATGCTATAACACTACCTTGGTGTAAAACACCTGCTTTGCTCCGTTTTGGCTGCATTTCGCCCCGTCTCAGCTCCAATTCTCTCCTAGTGTTATACTTACAAGATGTAATTTCATCCAAAAACATGTGATAAATATAGAGAAAATTAAGCATAAAAAGTCATATCAAAATGCGCCAGTATTATTCCTTATTCATTTTGGCTCCAAATTGCACCATTTTTTATTTATTTTCGCTAAAACACCTTTCCTTGTATCTGAAACCAAAAACATGCAAAATACATTTTTTTAACGTGCAAAATCATAAAAAATGTGCATATAATGAATATTTAATATATATTAAAAAGCTGATAATTTTACGGTGGATCATTAATGAATAACTATTAGAACATGTCAATACAACAAATTCTATTCAGCCTTATCCATCTTTTCTGGTCGCTTTCCTAGTAACGGAAGATAAATTTCTTCCCATAGAGATAGTTGCATCATCTAGTAACCAAAACCGGTGCTATCAAATTTCTCGATCCATGATACCATCACTTCATCTCTAGTCATTGCTTTTCCTCAGATCCGAACCTTAGCTCTGCTACTAATTGTTGTGAAAAATAACGCAACAAAGCAAAAAATTGGAATGAGAAATTCACAAACGGAAAACAGAGAAAACAAAGATTTATGTGGTTCGACAAATTGCCCACGTCCACGGAGTTGTAGAGGATTTTATTACTTTGAAGAATTACACCTTCGATCACATCGACTACAAGAAAGAGTTCTCTCTCTATCTCTTCTTCTCTAACTGCGAGCCACCACACATGAAGAAAAACTAAGGAAAGCCGATCATGCGATTTGCTTACTTTTCCCGTATGCAGAACGAAAGAAGAAGAACAAGGGCGACGCCCCGTAAGCCATCATCGTAGGAACACAAAGGAAGAAGCTAGTACCATTGAATCCTTCCCGTTTTCTTTTAAGGGTCTGTTTGGGGCAGCTGCTGCTTATCCAACTTCTGCTGATAAGCAGCTTATCCTGATAATCTGCTGATTAGCAGCTGATCCAGATAAGCTGTCTGGCTGTTTGGTTGACGTTTCTCGACGCTTATGAAAAACAGCTGATTCTAGAAAATTGACCATTTTGTCTCTGTTTTGAATAAGCAGTTTAGCTGTTTGGTTAGTGCGTTTTGTAAACAGCTTATTCGGAAAAAAAATTTAATTAAATGAATAATCTGTGCAACAGAATTTGTTCTTTTCTCAACAAAATTAAAAATCACTTTTCAGACAAGAAAATACCAAAAAGTTGATTTATATTTATATAACTAAAACATATCCGATCACATGAAACGAATATGTTACACATACAAAAGTCAAATGCACATGCACATACTACTACAAAGTATAATGAGCACCCATACAAAAGAAAAAAAATAACATGTTAAAATGACAAGTAAAAATATGATAATGTTAACTTTATAATGTAGCAGTATTTTGAGTTGAGATTTATTGAGTTGAGATTTATTTACTTAGTGAAAGAAAAAATATCATATAATAAAGAAGATTTTTCCTCACAAATGATATTTCATTTAGGAGCATTTGCATGCATCCCACCCAACTCCTTTGTATTTACATATCTAATACCTGAATTTTATCTTTTATATTAATATCACCTAACTTTTTCATACCATATCAAAAATATCATTATTTTAGCTTTCAAAAAGTGAATACAACTTTGAATGCAAAAGTAAAATGGCATATAAATGTCAAAATTAAAATGAACTAAGAGCAACTAATATGAAGTAAGGAAAGTAGAATAAGGGGGAGTAAAGAAACAATAAAGCTCAGCTAAATCCAAACTCAAAAAGCAACTCCAACCAAATTCAAAAGAAAAATCATTTAAGAAAACATCCTAAAGGGTTGAAACAAAGTTTCCATTTAGATTTATTTGCAAAGGAAAATTTCATGAAAAATTTATCAAGAATGACCAAGTAACCAAACAAGTTGATAATGCAAAAAAAAAGACCTGTTGATAACACACTTGAAAACCAAAATTTGATACTTTCACCATCGCACTTTTCCTCAACCCAGTAGATAGCAGCCCTAAAGAATATCAAAAATATAGTTCAATCATGCTGAGTCTACTTTAATATTCATTAGACAACACCTCATCTTTTTACA
>NW_018164780.1:140381-142077 GCF_001263595.1 Phalaenopsis equestris | reverse complement strand
GGAGGGTTCCCCGCTGGTGGACTCTGGCGATGGATTCTCCGCTGCTGAATCCGGCGTCGAACAGATGTTATGGGAGCGAGCCTCGATCCGGCGTCGAATGGCAAGGTTACGGGAGCGAGCAGCCAAGCCCTGCTGGATCTGGCGTTGAACGGCTTGCTAACGGGAACGAGAGGCGACGGGTTGCTGGATCCGGCGTCGAACGAGTTGGTGAGGTTGGTTAGAGAATGACTGTGATCCGGCTTTGAACGGAGACGAGAGCGAGAGGCGAAGCTAGGGTCACGTGAGAGGTGAAGGAAAAAGCAAGGTCACAAGAACGGGATCGAGGGCAATATGCGTAAATTGGAATCTGAAAACGCGGACCGTGGGGGTCAGCCTGCGGTCCGCGTCTTTTACAATTTAGAAAACACATTTTTCAATAATCTCCTGATAAGTGGGTACCAAACAGTGAGACAGCGTTTTCAAATCGCCGCCCGCACTTATAAGCTATCCCAAACAGACCCTAAATCGTTCCAATTTGGCCCATTAAGGAAAGAAAAGCCCATTATGCAAATAACAGGAAGAAGCGGGAATTTTAGAGAGAGAGGCGGTAAAAATTTAATGAAGGAAAGTATAATAATAGAATAAAAGCATACGAGGAAATAAATCAATTCGTTTCCATAGGTGCAAGACGACCCAATCAGGAAGTGGTTTGAGCTCCACAACTCCTAATAATATTTTTAATTAAATTCATCTTTTATATAATATGCCAAGTCTTTCATGGTCCACCACTGTCTTTATTAACATAAGTCCAATCTAAAACATCTAATCTCCTTATATTACCTCTGCCCTTATATTAACTAAAAATTATAGTTTTAAAAAATTTATGATTAGTGATTACATTTTAAATGCTAACACAATACAAAACGTCCATCTTTAGGGCTGTTAAAAAAGCTCGTTGTTCGCGGACAATTGATGTTCGACTTGTTAAATAGCTCATGCTCTATTCGTCCATCAAGCAAGCACACCAAATACAAATAATTTTTTTGAGCTCGATTTATAAATGAACCAAACACAAACAAAGATTTACTCGTTCATGTTTCACTCGTTTTCGCTCGAAATAATTAAATAATTAAATAATAATATTTTTTTAATATTTTTTTTTATGTTAAATTTTTTAATGATTTAAATAAATGCAAAATTTTATTTTTTTAAAAAATTATTTGGGTGGTATGTTTATAAAAAAACTATAAATATCGGTGTTAGATATGTAAATAAATAAAATTTGGGTGGTGTGAGTTAATGTCCCTTAGAAAATCTTTAAGGGATCAAGCCTAGTTCAAGGAGGGAAGGGGATCATGCATAGGCCTCCTTGTAGCCGCAGACTTGCACACTGAGAAAATCTCCACCCAATTTTGTTTTTGGGATCCCCCACCAATGACATTCACTCGCTTTGATTGCAAGTACAAAATCGTGAAGGATGTAGGAAATACGGGGACACGCTATTTCAAATATTTTAGTCTGGTATCACAATTTTTTCTGTTTCACAAAATTGTATTTAGTCTGCATTTTAAAAAAAGTGTAGTTGAAAGCTACGTTTTCTTGCCACATCTGACTACATGCGGTGACTGTTTAAACTTTTTTCTTAAAAAAAATTTATAATAACCAACATAATTTTTTGAACTTTAGTTTCTTCTTCAGCAACTTCACAACTGCTTCT
>NW_018164780.1:87813-140281 GCF_001263595.1 Phalaenopsis equestris | reverse complement strand
TCCGATATCTCAATATATATTAAATATTTATTAATTAAATTATAAATAAATATGACGGTGCTTAATTTATAATCTCGTTGATTATAATGATAAACTATAAATGAACCGGTTTAAATCGACCACGGTCGATGCGTTCCGATTCCAGTTCATGAGCGGTTGCCGTTGTTTCCGAAAAAAATAACCACAAACCGGACGGTCCACTCGTCAACCCGAACGGGCCAAGCAGAAGACCGAGAGCGACCGAGTGAGAATTTTTGTGGGCTGAACAAGGGATCGAAGAGGATCCGAATCCTATCGGCCGCCATGGCTTCGCAGGGAGAGCGCGAGAAGTTCGTCTACATCGCGAAGCTTGCCGAGCAGGCGGAGCGCTACGATGGTGAGAACTACAGAAACTCCTACTTTTTCTCGCATAGGGGATTAGGATTTGACTTTTGATTCTTTTTTTTTTTTTTTGGGTCGACGCAGAGATGGTGGACGCAATGAGGAAGGTAGCGAAGCTGGATGTGGAGCTTACGGTCGAGGAGCGGAATCTCGTGTCAGTCGGATACAAGAACGTGATTGGGGCGCGGAGGGCCTCGTGGAGGATTTTGTCTTCGATTGAGCAGAAGGAGGAATTGAAGGGGAATGATCAGCATGTGAAGTGTATCAGGGAGTATAGGCAAACGGTGGAGTCGGAGCTATCCAACATCTGCGGCGACGTTATGACTGTCATTGACGAGCATCTTGTCCCTTCCTCATCTGCTGGGGAGTCATCTGTCTTCTACTACAAGATGTGAGGACATGACTTAAAGATATCCCTCATTTGATTTCTTGCCTTATTTATTGGGTTCTTAGTGAACATCTTAACATTTTGGTTTCAGGAAGGGAGATTATTATCGTTATCTGGCAGAGTTTAAGTCTGGGAATGATCGAAAGGAAGCTGCTGATCAATCTCTCAAGGCGTACCAAGTCAGGATATTGTTTTTACTCTTTAATTTAGCTGCAATTAGTACTAATCTGCTCTTCAATGCATCTATTTTAGGAATCTTCGCTTTTGGGGACGTGATAAAGCCTAACTCGTGTAGTTGAGCTTCTTTAAGACGCCATTTGTGCACATTGACATCACAAATTATTTCCTTTCAGTTCCTTAATTAGTTATATTTTATTCTGTTCCTCTGGAAGTAAGAAGTTTGCGAGTTTTGACTCTTCTATCAGAACGCTACATCTTACTGTCCCCTTTAACGTATTCCAATTTGGGCAGCATTGGTAGAAAACAACTTTAGCTATTGATAGAGAATCAAACTTTAGCTATTATGTTATTAATGTGCATAAGCTTGAGGATTACATCCTTAATGTTTGGCTACTTGTATGGGGCTGTTTGACTGCAAATAGGCTTTAATATATCCTCTAAATCTGGATTCGGTAAATACTGAGGGGGTTAAATTTTGAAAATTGTTTATGTGATAGAGGTTAAATCTTGTTAAATTTTGAGGGAGTATTAGGTTGCTTTTTTGAGAATTTAAGTCTACAACAACAACAACAACAAAGCCTTAATCCCACTATGTGGGGTCGGCTACATGAATCCTTTTTCTCCATTGCGTCCTACTTAGTGTCATATTTTCATTTAGTTCTAATAAATTAAGATCATTTTTTGTACAATAAGCCAAAGTCTTTCTATGTATACCCCTGCCTTTCTTAACATAATTCAAATCTAAAACATCTACTCTCCTAATCAGATCATCAAATGATCGACATTTAATGTGACCAAACCATCTAAGATAACGCTTTCTTATTTTGTTCGTCATTGGAGGTACAACAACCCTAGCACAACGATATTCATTTCGCATTTTGTCTCTAAATGTAAAACCACTCATCCACCTAATCATTCTCATCCTGGCAACACTTAACTTAATATTAGGCTTCTCTTTTAAAGGCCAACATTCAACACCATAGAGCATTGCAGGTCTCACCATCATCTTATAAAATTTTCCTTTTAGTCTCGACGGTACTTTTCTATCACACAAAAGGCCTGAAGAATTTAAGTCTCCTACTTCAAATAATATTTTAATAATAATTGTATGATTGTAAATTTGTAATATCTTATTATATTTATTTAGCATATTTAAATCTTAATTAGTGTAAGCTAACATTCTTATTAATAATTATTTTGTTACTTATTAAGCTGTTCAAAATTTAAATTTCTATCTAGTCCAATCTTCTTAAGTAAATATTTACAATTAATTAATATTAATTATTACATAATACTTTGGTTAAAATAACTAAATCATAATTTCTGTAGTTAAAGTTTTCAATTAATTTTTAATTTGTAGTTTTTTTAGTTAATTAAATTTTATTCTATTTACATAAAATAAACTAAAAAATAAAATCAAATTTTTTAAGTTAATAGTTTTTAATTAATTAACTTTAAATGTTATGGCTGATTTAAATTTTATTTTTTACTTTTAATGTTTATTTTGCTTGATTGAATATTAATAACTTCAATTTTTTTAGTATCCATTATAGTTATATCAGTTAAGTTTTAGTTAGCATAAATTAATACTTTAATTTATCATTAATTAAAAAACATAATAATTTATATTTAGACAAATTAAATCCCATTGAATTATTAATATTCTTAGTTAATTAATATTAATCTAATTTTGTAACAAATTTGTCATATTTAATCAATGTCAATTAATATTCATGATTTATCAAAATTTATAAAATAAAATAATAAATTGCTTATTCTAAAAGTAGGACATCATGTTGCTTCCCAGATTCCTAAATCCTTCAATGCCAAAGGAACGAGGAAGTTGTGGTAGGAGCTGGTTTGAGAAGGCATCGCTGAAATCACTGGTTTGTGTAGGAGAAGAGGAGTTGGTGAGCGATTTGCTGACTTAAGTTTAAGGTAAAATGGGGGACTAATTGGATTTAAGATTTTGTAGGATTTAAAATTGTCATTATACTGTTTGCTAAATTTTGGTTAAATCCTGCTTGAACCAAATCTTGCCAACAAACAACCCTTAAAATCTAAAGCAATTGGAAGGAATAATTTAGCATAATTAATTGCATTCATAGACCAAAACCATCAGAGAATGAATTTAGCTTAGCTTTTCAATCTACTCTCTACATTTTGATGAATGATTAATGTTAGTGTTTATATTATGGCATACATTTGACGCTGAGGTTATGCACTTAGATCTTTTCACCAAAATGTTCCTATTGTGTTTATATATAATCCCACCAAATTTCTCATTTTGTAGAGATGCAATCCATACTTGTGTTGTGTTGTTGTAAATAAACTATTTTGCATATGCTTTGAGAACTTAGTGTAGCAGTGTAGAAGTTAATTGCTTTATTATAATCATAAGAAAACTGCTCAAAGAGGAAGATTTATTCAATACTCCATGCATAATATTGCTTCTTGCTCCGACTTATTCCTTAAATTATTCATCTGTCCAAAGTTTTTAAATCACCTTCATTGTTTTGATGCTGGTCTTTCTAAAGTTCATTGAGATTAGTCGCCATGCTTTTTTACTTGTACTGTGGACAAAGCTTATGCTGAGTTAATATGGGTGTGGGAAGCAGTGGACCCTCTAATTCCAAAACGATGCATGGATCCTCAAGTATATATTTATTGATTTAAAAGCAGCTTTATATTTACTCCTAAAATTTATTTTGAACCTTATTATAGCATTATTTCCTTTTATGTTCATAGTTATTTTCACATCTAGTCATGATTTTTCAATTTGAACTAGGCATTTATAGGGTGAAATCAAAACTAAGAAGACCAAACTAAATTACTTGATTCCCTTAGCTTTCGTCTTATAGGGAAGATCTTATATGATTTTAGTTGGTTTGTTTTTATTTAGTCTACTTTAAAATGCTTCATTGGATTAGTGTATTGTCTTTTACACTAACCTAAAACCATAATTGGGTAAGGGTTATAAAATCAACTTCATCACAATTGCATGGCTGTTATGAATCATACCCAAACTAAATTATTTGATCAACTTTATTTTATTTACTAAAGCATCAAAAGATAGTTTTTTTCTAAATGAAATTCACCCTAATAGGATAAGGGTTATAAAATCAAGTACATAACAATTGTTTGGCTATTATGCATCATACACAAACTAAATCACTTGATCAATTTTATTTGATTTACTAAATCATGAAAACATAGTGCATTCTAATTGAAATTCAAACCTAACAGAACAACAATGATAGCTTCTCTAGCTTTACTGAATCTTTTGTTTTAGCTAGTCTCTTTATGGCTAGTCATACTTTATTGCATTTACTTAACCAAAAGTCCTAGAGCCACAAGTCATTTGTATATCTTTAGTTCTCTGAAGTTTTTAATTCATTCCTTTTCTAATGGATATCCTTCTAAAGCTAAGGGTTGCTACTGGGGAGCCGCTACAAACTATGATATCCATCCACTAGTTCTAAGGAAAGGGTTATTGCACATGGAAATGTAGTGCCACTCTAGTTTGCATGATCACTATCTATCATACATAAATCTCTGCCATCTATTTCATTTTGCAAAGAAACATAAATGACTTGCCGCTCAGTTCACCACTGCAAGTAAAGTTTCTTTATCCGATAACTTTATTATTTGAAATGATATTATGCATTCTACATCAGTCAAATACTTGATATGAACATCTGCTGCTGCTGACGACCTTTTGTGCTGATTTATTGTTTCTTTTATTATTGCAGTCTATTTTGGAGTCCTTGTTTTTTTTTTTTAATTTCTGCTCTATAACCATTGGTGTCTGGCTTTGCCATTTTTTAAAGCTTGTTAGGCTTGGTAAAAATTGGAGTATTCTTCACTAGAATATTTCTTGGGCAGTCACTAAAATAAATTACTGAATATGAGATCTCTCTTATATAGAGCAAAATCCAATGGATTGGCAATTTTGATTCTCATAAATTAGGAAAGTGAACAAATGGATATGGCATCTATAAGGGTGAACAACTGTTCTGGAATCTCCAGTAGAAAAAGCTTGCGACTGATGCTTCTTGTTGAGTTGATGATGGATTTATGAATCCCTCTCATGGATCTTGATTTTATATGTGAAGAGATCATCATTGCCATTAAGTGTATATCTATGTTGTATATTTCTTCCTCTAGTGACAAGAGTACCTCATTCCCATGATATAAATTACCTTGTACATTTACTTTTAATGGTATTATTTCTTAGTTGAAGTTTGGGCTTTATACTTACTAATTCAGTTATTATGGATTGGTTGCGCTCTTTCCTATTTTCAGCTTTTGTGATCTCTGTAACTTCATGCTTTCTAAAAGTTCAACTCAGTTTCTGTTCTTTTGTTATTCAGTTTGAGGTTTTTCTTGCCAGAATTTGGTAGTTTCACTTGTGGTGCGGTTTGGTTTAATTGTTTGATTAAATCAATTGATCATGCTATTTGCAGATGGCTTCTAGCACAGCCGAAGCTGATCTGTCTCCTACACACCCAATTCGGCTTGGATTGGCTTTGAATTTTTCAGTATTCTACTATGAGATTATGAACTCACCCGAAAGGTGTAGTCCTCAATGATATCACCACTTTTGAAGAAAATTGCTAATATTTAATTAATAATTCTGATCGCATTTGTTGACTTTTTTGTAGGGCTTGCCACCTTGCCAAACAAGCATTTGATGAAGCCATATCGGAGCTGGATACTTTGAGTGAAGAGTCATACAAGGATAGTACTTTGATCATGCAACTTCTCAGGGATAACCTTACTTTGTGGACCTCTGACATCCCCGAGGATGAAGGTAAATGTGTGCTAGAACCCTCCTGATGATAGCATAGGAGACCAGGATTAAGTTCCTGATATTATATAAAGGATCATGCAACAAAACATACTCTAAAGCTTAGGTTGCTTTTTAATTGATTCCATCAAGTCATTTTAGATGTTCATGAGCCTTTTTTTGAGTTAAAAATTTAGATAACGATGAAATTTTAAAATCCAAGAATTTTATTTAGTAAACAACACTTTAAAAAAATTATATATCAACTTTATCACCACTATAAGTGACAACAATGTGCTGATGGGCAGCATTATCGTCATAGAGTGGCATAATGCCTGCTTCATTTAAAAAAAAAATATACTATTTGCTATTATCTTTTTTTGAGAAAACTTTAGCTTTATATATAAATATTAATATATTCAAATTTTGAGTTTAAAGATTTTAAAGTGGTGATGATGCCTGCTTCATTATTTTAAAATTGCTATTTACTATTCTTTTTTTTGAGATAACTTAAGCCTTATATTTAAGATATTGATATCTTGAGTTTAAGTTTTGATTATATATATATATATATATATATATATATATGGCGAAATGGAAAATTCTATTAATCGCAAAAATATGTTACAATTCTATGGTAGGGGACATTTAAAAGGTCCCATGAAACAAAAAACTTAGAGAGGGAGGAGTAGAGGAAACATGAACATTTTCAGTCTCTCTATCATGTCTGGCTAACCAGTTAGTAGGTTTATTACCCTACCTATGGACAAATAAAAACTGGATGTGTTTGAGCCCTCAAGAAATGAATTTTCTTAATTCATTGTAAGGTATGCCATGAAGAGTTCTCCGTCTTAGTTAGTGTCTTTAGTAAGAGAGAGGAATCCATTTCCACTTGCAGAGACCCAATGATTCATAGTAGCCAACTTGACCCAAAAAACAATAGCAACTTCTGCTTCCAATGCATCCAAAACTAGTAAAGGGGAGTAGAAATATAGTAAGCAATTGCCAATGCAATCTCTGAACACTCCACCAATCCCAACTCCATTTGTTGAGAAGCTTCTATCAGTGTTAACCTTGATAGTAGGATAAACTAACCTATTCCAGAGTACTTTTATGACAGAGAAGTTGAGTGTGTAGTTGGTCAGATTAATTCTGCTTTTATTAGGGAACTTCTTATGCTTAATAAGTTTTTTTAGAAAAGCTTTGCAGTTGGTAACCACTTGCAAAACAGTAGAGAGAGTCTCTCAAACTTAATCTGGTTCCTTGCCATCCATATAAACCAAGCAGTGATACTAGGAATGGTACCTAATTTAGCCTTTTGCCAGCCATACCAATATTCAGTAAAATGTTGCCAATCCAACAAAATTGTGTTGATCTCCAAGTTCTTAATGAACTCCAACTAGACATTTATGAAAATTGGAACTCAAAGATGCGTGGATTGAGGATTCCTCAGCTGCCTTGCATAAACAACACCTGGAGGGGCCTCTCAACCCTTTCATTTTGAGGATATCATCTGTAGGCAACAAAAAATTATTCCATACGGGCAACATATACAAGCTTACGTGCGGAATCCAATCACGTAATGACACGTGGGATCTGACCTCACTCTCGCAAAACTCTATTATTTTGCTTCCGACCCAGCCTGAGTCCTACCCAAGCACCAAAAAAGCGTATTTTTGTCTTTTTTGTTTCCCGCCAATTGGGAGAAGGCGTATCGTCTCCTTTAACTTTAGGGATTGGGGATATTCTCTTTTCGTTGCCTTTCTAGGGATCCATTCATATTCGGTGGATAGGGTTCGATGGAAGTATTTCATGACGAGGAAATGTTGCTGGAATCTCAAGATACTTGCGAGAAACACGACAATAAGCCGGAATCTCAAAATATTTTCGAGAATCATGAGAATGACATGAGTTTAGCTGTGACAGAAGGTATTCGGCAGGTAGGTTATATTTGTTTTATTGCGGATTTATGTTTGAAGGAATATTTATTTTATTAATCAAGTTTGCTTTGTTTTTATTTGATATATAACACTAAGTTTCAGTTAGTGTGGGACGTGGTGTTATTTAGGTAATATCACGGTGCTATACTAGTTGTTTTCAGAGTGGTTTTTATTTTCTGATTGTTCTTTATAGTGTTGGGTTAAATAACTGTCTTAATGAAGTGTTATTCTCGTTGCCGTAATGGTGTTAATGGGTAGCTATTCTGGTGTTATCACTGTATTATTTACTTGTAACTTAACTGTCGTGAGGATTTGATATTATTATGGTAATATCATGGTGTTATTAAAGTAATATTGGATCTGATGACTTTATTTTGTGTTGGAGTATTATTTTGACTTTTAATGGTGTTATGCTTGTATTATTGTGGTGTTATGCGGGTGTTTTTTTCATGTAATATTTCCTATTTTGTGGGGTGGTGGTGTGGTGTTATTTATGTATTATCATGGTGTTATTCTAGTGTTATTTGATCTAATAAGATGTTTTATCAGAGTGTTATGTTAACGTTCTAATTGTGTTATCCGGGCATTACCAGGTGTTATTACGGTGCTATTTGTGTATTATAGGCTTTTAATGATGGTGTTAGTCACATATTTCGATCTAACAACGCGGTTTGATTGTTCAGTTATATTAACATTGTAATGGTGTTATCTGGGTTTATTAGGGTATTATGATGGTGTGATTTATGTATTGTAGCCTTTTATTGATTTCCTTTTGGGGTGCTAATGCTTCTGTTTAAATTTACAATTGTTTGAGCAATTGATGACAAAATATTTACAAATTCTTGTTCTGTTGTTGACACAATATCTACAACTTGTTGTCCTGCAACTGCAGAGATATCTAGAGTTGGTTGCTCTATGGTTGATGAATTATCTACATTGGGCTGTTCTGAGGTGGCGGCAGTATCCACAAGTAGTTGTTCTACAATGGCTGAAATTTGTACATCTGCTTGTTTTGGGGAGGCGGAAATATCTTCATCTGTTATTGGTTCATCACGCTCAGGTTGCTCATTGACATCCTTTATTGTTTTTTCTTCTTTTCTATTCGAAAGCTGTGAAAGAGGAACTCAAAACCTTTTTCCTGTGACTGCGTCGGCCCTTAACCCTTTGCATTAAGCTGGGAATCGATTGTGTAACTTTGGTAGACATTCCAACAGTTGAGCATTTTTCTTGTAAACCCCTTTCCTCAATAGTGTCTATTCAACAGGAGATGTTTGATAGGTTCCCTCTTCGTTAAACTGATTTTATTCATCAACAGGCGAGATTCCGACAGGGGGGAGGGGGGCTGGGCATACTCTTCCTCCAGCACCGTGCGTCTATCAGCTCCGTCTTTTTCATATATATCAAATTTATTCTACATTACCAATATTTGGTCCTACAAACCCGAAACTTCAATAGTTATTGAATTCAACGTTCCTTGGAATTCATTGAACCATTTCTCATGTCCTGTAATCAGATCAATTATTGCCTCGAAGTTTTTGTTCATTGCACTATGAATTGGCTCCGGGGCAGTATCTCCTGAGAACACTGACCCCATATCAAATTATACAGGGGGTTCTGCTCTGACTTGAGTCTGACGGTCTTCAAATTGCATAGCTGGTGCTGGACTGGGTAGTCTTTCATCTGGATTGGCTAGCAAATTGCGCTCCTTTTTCAGATCCATAAATTTATAGTTAACTTGCAATTTGTTTCAGGGAAAAAATACGTTAATCTATATTCCAAAAATAAATTCCTTAACAGCGGTGTAAATGACCGACCTGTTTAGTGTTAAGCCTCTTAAAGAATATATCTATCTGTGAGGAGTTTAAGCTAACCTATGTAGGCTACCTCAACATTCGGGGTATGACCTCAGCAGCGGCATGAGTTATCACAGAGGTATGCTAAAAAAATCAGAGCTGCATAAAAAATAAGTAATATTCAGCTTTGCACAGAAACAATATATATGTTGCTCATAAATAATAAAGATATTCAGCTTATACGAGATACTAACCGTTAGCAAATAAAGAAAACCATTTAAGTATCTAATAGGCCAGTTTCACATTATTTTGATGGTCACTGCATTAATTTACTCAATAAAAAAATCGCAAAGCGCAACAGACCAGTTAAATGAGGCAAAAGTTTGTATATTCTCCCCAAATGTGTTAAGTCCTTCAGGTATAATAAAATTACTAGAAGGAAAAAATAAATTTGATAACAAACAATTTAGCAAAAGGGGTAGAAGACTCCCCTCTTGCGAAGTCCTAAAGTTTATTCTTCATCTGTTGGGCATTCACACCACAAGATGGACATTTACTCAACTTTGACATTTCACCTCTCTTTGACATGCCAATGCGCTGGATAATTTCATCGGGCAGCAGTCTTAGCTCTTACCCTACCATTCTGAAAACTTATTTTTCATATTGCCAACATTGCAAAATTTGTAGTGTCAACACATTCTCTTGAGGATAAGGAGGGAGCTCCAAAAAATGATCAACATTCATTGCTTTCAGCTCATTCCTTGTGTCCTCAGATATTAAGCCCGACCTTATCCAACAAATCTCTCAGTACAGATGACTGACATCTACAGCTCATGGACATTGGGTTCACAAATCTACAAAAATAATACAATGCAACAAATATCAGGTGTTATTTCAGTGATATTTCCTTTATTGTTAGCGTGTTTATGGTTAATGATTTAGGTAGAAATATAGATATTCTGTCATTAATGATGTTATATTCAAACATTATTGAGGTGTAATTCGGGTGTTGTAATATTATTCAGTTTTTATTTGGCTAATTATTTCAGTGGTGTCACGTGTGTTTGATATTATTTAACAAATTCAGATTTTTTAGAGGTATTATTATTGTAGTATTATGGTATTATTACAGTTTTCTTTTCGCTGCATTTTGTGTATTACTTTGGTATGCTGGATGTGATTCTGGTGTTAATTTTGTTTTCTTCTGGTATTATTTAACAGACAATTCTGGTGTTAATTTCGTGATTTATATTTCATAACTTAAGGTACTATGGTCTTATTTAGGTTTATTGGTTGTATTATTTAAAAGTTCTACATTTTAATTAAGAAATATTCTCGTATTATTCACGTGATGATTGATTTTATTACAACATTGATTAATTTATAAACTCGGTTATGATAATCTTTTCAATGAAAAAAGACCAAGAAAATAAAAAATTACCTGGAGAAATCCTCTTCAATGACCTTTTTATGGTTATTGGTTTTTTTTCTTCTTCTGCTCATCTGACTCCATTTTCGAAGGCTCATCATCAGTTTCCATTCTCAACGGCTCTTCGATTTCCATTCTCATAGGGTTTTCTTGAGTTTCCATCTCACACGGCTCGACTTCCATCTTCTTAAGCTGAACTCTACAGGTGAAGTGGCGAATGTACTTCGACCGACGAATGACAACTCAAAACTCTAAACAGATGGCGAATGGCGAAAGAGATGATGCGCCCTGTCGGTATTCTTTTGGAAATATTATTTGATCCGGCGTTTCGTCTTCTATTTTCGTTATATGTATTCGGAGCGCTCGGGCGGTAGTAGAGTCGGGTCCCATGTGACCGCAAAAAAGATTTTTTAATTTCTTAAGTGCTGGGGCCCATATATACATGTTGAAATAATCACATAATAACACATCAATAAAACATCGATAACACCGCGGTGAACTACAAAAATACCGCGGTTGCATAACAAACTAATAACACCAATACCATCACAATAACACTCGAATAATGCCATAATAAAACCATAATCATACATCACCGCGGTGTTAGGGTCTAGAGTTTTCATTGAAAGTGAGTTTAGCTTCGATCGGAATGTTTTCATTATCGTAAAATCATTGTTGCGGTTTAGGGTCTAGGGTTAGTGCGAGTTGTATTTTTTGCTTTAATGAATACTTCTGGTTCTCAGTAGTGTTTAACCAGTTGTTTGTATGGAGTACTTTTGCTTATATTATGGTGTTACTGTTTATGTTATGCTGGCATTTAGGCCGGGGTTAATGGTGTTAGTTAAGTGTTACTGCATTATTATCTTGGCGTTATTCTTGTATTGTTTTGTTTATGTGGGATGGTGGTGTTATTTTGGGGCTATTATGATATTATTATAATTTTATTGTTGTGCTATTGTGCTGTTAAAGACAGTTTTATTGCTGCGTTTTTATGGTGTTATTGTGGTGTGATTATGTTGTTGTTGTCATTGCTGTTTAGTAGACACCCTTGTTTTATTATAGTATTCGTCTGTTGTATTTTTCATATGGACTAATTTTTAGAATACTATGCAAATTTGCACTTTGGTGAGTCTGGAAATGCTTGCTATGATCCAATAGTAGACAATTTTCAAAATTTATTTCTCCTTAGAGCATTGCATTTCTCTAACTTAAATTATTGCATGCAGAAAATGAGTAACAAGGGTGAACAAATCAAGTATTGTTTTTCCCATTTGATACAAATTTGTGTGCAATGAGATAGAGTTAATGAGATAAAGTTATTTAATGACTCATTGAGGGTTTGGTTAGAATTAATGAAGAAGCTGAAAATTGCTCAGAAGTAATATTCATTTTAGTGAAAGGGAGAGTTCCTTGATTGCTCGGAAGCAATGGGATTGTGTTATTTAGTGATTCAGCTAATTGTGAAAGATAAACAGTCGAAAATTCATTCACATCAATGATTAAAGGTTGATTAAGAGGAAGTTTCAGATTGTTCGCACATCTAAAGTTGAGGTAGGTGCCAATGGAGAAGACGTTGTTTGTATCAGGTAAGTGATGGGTAATAGGTTTGTTAAATGGTGCAAACAGAATAAAATTTAAATGTAAGTTATGATGTTCTAGACTTCTTAAGACTCATGTGAATGGTGTTCAGTCAGGTGAACTAGTTGGAACACCAGTCACTTAAGACTTAAGAAGTTCAAAATATCATAACTTACAATTACATTTTATTCTGTTTCCACCATTTGACAAACTTATTACCCTGACTTACCCGATACAAACTACATCTTCGGCATTGGCACCAGATTATATAACTCTCTCAACTTTAGATGTGCGAACAATCTGAAACTTCCTCTTAATCAACCTTTGATCATTGATGTAAATGAAGTTTTCGACTGCATATTTTTCACGATTAGCTGAATCACTAAATAACTCAATCTCATTGCTTCTGAGCAATCAATGAACTCACCCTTCCACTACAATGAATATTACTTCTGAGTAATTTTCAAATTCTTCATTGATTCTAAACAAGCTCTCAAAGAGTCATTAAATAACTCTATCTCATTGCACACAAATTTAATCAATAAAGTTGAAGCTGACTCTACCAACCAACAGACCGACCTGCCCTTTAGCGAATATTACTGATGTGTATTCGACTGTTATTAACGTATTAAACGATGGTTATTGTAGCGTCATGCCTATAATATCGTAGTATTATTAATGAATTATTCGAGTATTATTGTTGTATGTTTCATTATGTATTATTCTTGTTTTAGTGCGGAGTTTTTGGAGTGTTATTAAGGTTTCTGTTTATTAACACCTTGGTGATATATGATTATGATTTTATTATGGTATTATTCGAGTGTTATTGTGGTGGTATTGGTGTTATTAGCTTGTTATGCAACCGCGGTATTTTTGTAGTTCACCGCAGTGTTGTCGATATTTTATTGATGCGTTATTATGTGATTATTTCAACGTGTATATGTGGACCCTATTACTTAAGAAATTAAAAAAATCCATTTTGCGGTCACGTGGGACCTGACTCTACTCCCGCCCGAGCGCTCCGAATACATAAAATGAAAACAAAATACAAAACGCCGGATCAAATAATACTTCCGAAAGAATACTGACAGGGCGCATCACCTCTTTCGCCATTCGCCATCTGTTTAGGGTTTTGATTTGTCATTCGCCGGTCGAAGTACATTCGCCACTTCACATGTAGAGTTCAGCTTAAGAAGATGGAAGCCGAGCCGTGGTAGATGAAAACCTAAGAAAACCCTATGAGAATGGAAATCAAATAGCTGTTGAGAATGTAAATCGCTGATGAGCCTTCGAAAATGGAGTCAGATGAGCAGAGGAAGAATAAAATCAATGACTGTAAGAAGGTCATTGAAGAGAGTTCTTTCAGGTAATTTTTTATTTCATTGGTCTTTTTTTCTTTGAATAAATTATCATAACTGAGTATATAAATTAATCCATGGAGTAATAAAACCAATCATTACGTGAATAATACGAGAATATCTCTTAATTAAAATGTAGAACTTCTTCTAAATAATACAACAATAAACCTAAATAAGATCAAAGTAATATCTTAAGTTATGTAATATAAATCACGAAATTAGTATCAGAATCACCCGCTAAATAATACCACAAGAAAACAAAACTAAAATCAGAATCACACCCTATATACCAAAGTAATACACATAATGCAGCGAAAAGAAAACCGTAATAATACTATAATACTACAATAATAATACCTCTATAAAACCTGAATTTGTTAAATAATACCAAACACACGTGTCCCCACCAAAATAATTAGCCAAATAAAAATTGAATAATATTACAACACTCAAATAACACCTTAATAATGCTTAAATATAACATCATTAATGATAGAATAAAAGATTTCTACCTAAACCGTTAATCGTAAACACTCTAACAATAAAGGAAATGTCACTGAAATAACACCTGATATTTGTTGCATTGTATTATTTTTGTAGGTTTGTGAACCCAAGGTCCATGAGCTGTAAATGCCGGCCATCTGTAGTGGGAGATGTGCAGGATAAGGTCAGACCTTCAATATTTGAGGACACGAGGAATGAGCTGAACGCAATGAATGTTGATCAGTTTTTGGAGCTCCCTCCTTATCCTCAAGAAAATGTGTTGACACTACAAATTTTGCAATGTTGGCAGCATGAGAAAATGATTTTCAAAATGGGAAAGAGCTAAGACTGCTGCCCGATGAAGTTGCCCTGCTCATTGGCATGACAAATTGAGGTGAAGTGTCAAAGTGGAGTAAACGTCCATCTTGTGGTGTGGATGGTCAACAGACGAAGAATAAACTTTTGGACTTCGCAAGAGTGGAGTCTTCTACCCCTTTGCTAAGTTGTTTATAAAATTTTTGTATCAAATTTATTTTTCCCTTCTAGTAATTTTAGTGTACCCGGAGGACTTAACACATTTGGGAAGAATATACAGACTTTCACCTCATTTAACTAGCCTGCTGCGTTCTGTTATTTTTTTATTGAGCAAATTAATGCAGTGACCATCAAAATGATGTGGAATCGACCTATTGGATACATAAATAGCTTTCTTTATTTGCTAACGGTTAGCATCTCTTATAAGTTGAATATCTTTATTGTTTAAGTGCAATATATTTTCTGTTTCTGTGCAAAATTGAATATTACTTATCTTTTATGTAACTCTGATTTTTTTAGCATACCTCTGTGGTAACTCCTGCCATTGTTGAGGTCATACCCCGAATCTTGAGGTGACCTACAAATGTTAGCTTGAACTCTTCACAGATAGATGTAGCCTTTAAGAGGCTGAACACTGAACATGTCGGTCATTTACACCTTTGTTAAAAAATTTATTTCTGGAATAGTGATTAACATATTTTTTTCCTGAAACAAATTGCTTGTTAACGATAAATTTATGGATCTGAAAGAGGAGCGCAATTTGCTAGCCAATCCAGATGGACTACCCAGTCCAGCGCCAGCTATGCAATTTGAAAACCATCAGGCTCAAGTCAGAGCATAACTCCCTGTATAATTTTATATGGGGCCAGTGGTCTCAGGAGATACTGCTCCGGAGCCGATTCATAGTGCAATGAACAAAAACTTCGAGACAATAATTGATCTGATTAAAGGACAGGAGAAATGATTCAATGAATTTCAAGGAACACTGAATTCAATAACTATTGGAGTGTTGGGTTTGTAAGACCAAATATTGGTACTGCAGAATAGATTTGATAAATATGAAAAAGACGGAGCTGATAGAGGCACAGTGCTGGAGGAAGAGTATGCCCTGCCCCCTCCCCATGTTGGAATCTCACCTGTTGACGAATTAAATCAGTTTAACGAAGAGAGAACCTATCAATCACCTCCTGTTGAAGAAGTCATTGTTGAAGAAAGGGGTTTACAAGAAAAATGCTCAATAGTTGGAATGCCTACCCAAGTCACACAATCAATTCCCAGCTTAATGCAAAGGGTTAAGGACCGGCGCAGTCACAGGAAAAAAGTTGTGAGTTTCCCTTTCACTGCTTCGAATATAAAAGAAGAAAAACAATAAGGGATGCCGATGAGCAACCTGAGTGTGATGAACCAATAACAGATGAAGATACTTCCGCCTCCCTAGAACAAACAAATGTACAAATTTCAACCATTGTAGAACAATTACTTGTGGATACTGCCGCCACCTCAGAGCAGCCCAATGTAGATAATTCATCAACCATAGAGCAACCAACTCTAGATATCTCTGCAGCTGCAGGACAGCAAGTTGTAGATATTGTGCCAACTACAGAACAATTATCTCCTGTTGAAGAAGACACTGTTTAGGAAAGGAGTTTGCAAAAAATGCTCAATAGTTGGAATGCCTACCCAAATCACACAATCGATTCCCAACTTAATGCAAAGGGTTAAGGGCCGGCGCAGTCACAAGAAAAACGTTGTGAGTTTCCCTTTCACTGCATCGAATATAAAAGAAGAAAAACAATAAGGGATGTCGATGAGCAACCTGAGCGTGATGAACCAATAACAGATGAAGATACTTCTGCCTCTCCAGAACAAACAAATGTACAAATTTTAGCCATTATAGAATAACTACTTGTGGATATTGCCGCCACATTAGAACAACCCAATGTAGGTAATTTATCAACCATAAAACAACCAACTCTAGATATCTCTGCAGCTGCAGGACAACAAGTGTAGATATTGTGCCAACAACAGAACAATCATCTCCTGTTGAAGAAGACATTGTTGAGGAAAGGGGTTTATAAGAAAAATGCTCAATAGTTGGAATGTCTACCCAAGTCACATAATTGATCCCCAACTTAATGCAAAGGGTTAAGGGCCGGCGCACTCACAGGAAGAAATTTATGAGTTTCCCTTTCACTTCTTCGAATATAAAAGAAGAAAAACAATGAAAAACAATAAGGGATGCAGAAAAACAATAAGGGATGCCGATGAGCAACCTGAGCGTGATGAACCAATAACAGATGAAGATACTTCCGCCTCCCCAGAACAAATAAATGTACAAATTTCAGCCACTGTAGAACAACTACTTGTGGACTTGTGGATACTGCTGCCACCTTAGAACAACCCAATGTAGATAATTCATCAACCATAGAGCAACAAACTCTAGATATCTCTGCAGCTGCAGGACAACAAGTTGTAGATATTGTGCCAACTACAGCACAAACATTTTTAAATATTTCTTCATCAACAACTCAAACAATTGTAGATAGTCATGCAGAGAAAGCCTTTCAAATAGTGGTATTTGCACCTTTAGTACATGCACAAGTACCAGAGGCAGTGAACGAACATGCATTAGTGGTATTTCTAACCGATTTCGTAATACTTTCATATATGTTTTTTTCATATATTAGATATTTCAAAAGTTTTGTTTATGTGTAGCCTTCTATGCCGGAGTCACAAATTGATTTTCCTGGGAGAACACTGATTTATGTTGAAATGCAAGGAGTAATTGATCGGTGCATATCACAATACCCTGAAAAGTGAGTAAATCTTCAACCTGTCGTTGCATTGCAAGTTTATTAAAGTGAAGTGACACAGATATTATGCATACCCTACATGAATGACATTATTGTCAACATTCGTGACGTCCTAATAGATCGGGGTATGGTGGAGGATGTACTATGCAGTGGATGGATTGGAAATGATCAGGTTGATGCCTTAGCCCTCATTCTGAGTAGGAAGAGGAGTCAAAGTCCAATTTTGTTCCGGCGATACTTATACGTGTCACCTTTATACTATATAATCAAATGAATCCAATTTTATGATTTCTTAATCGTCCATGAACATATTAAAAGTGTGTCAATTCATGCAGAGTTATCGGAAAAATGACAACTTAAGGTTTTTGGGTCAGATCACGAAGCAAGAGGTGAAAAATGCGGAGATCATCTTGTTTTGCATTGTGGAAAACCATCACTGGATATTTTTAGTTGCTGATTTGAAAGAGAAGAAATGAAAAATATACGATTAATTACTCAACAATATGCATAAGACAGCCTGCCAACTCGTTGTAAGTTCATTCCACATAATATATTAATCCCATTTTGATTTTTCGAGGCAATAACAAGTGTGACATCAACATTTGTAGATCACACGGTTTGCAGACGATGCTAGGCTATCTTTAATGGCAAAACAGGGAACGTGGGCGCAGTCATTCGTTAAGGGCGTACCCTTTCAAAGTAACATTATTGATTGCGGCATATTTATATGTAAGTACATGGAAAAACTAGTATAGACCAACCCAATTGACCAGAGTCAGGAGCTGAGCTGGCAGGAAGATATGCCAAGATTTCGGGCAGAGTTAGCCTATGAACTTTGCATGTGGTTCTCGTCTGTTAAATGAAAATGAACTGATGTGTTATTTTTGTTTTATTTGAGAACGTGCCGATGTGATACTGCTCCATTTCAGTTTAATTTTAACTGTTGTGTTATAATTGCTTTATCTTTACATTGTTATGATGATATCCTCATAAATAGAATAATGGTGCCCTTAGTCCAATGAGAACGTGCTTATGTATTGTGATTATTTTATCTTTGCAATCAGAACGTGTTGATGTGTTAATATTTATGTCCGAGTTTTGTTGTGGTTGTTGAGCAGTTTCTGAAGTATGCCGTCAAAGATTCCAATTAAACCATACCATCAAATACCATTCTTATGGTTGTATTGGTGGAATAACGTTTATTACCATACCGCCAGTTGTATCTCTGTTTTATTATGGTCGTATTTCTGAAGAATTTGATTTGCGGGGAGGGATGTTATACTATGGTTGTATCTCTGCAGTATTTTAGTTGTATTCTAATATAGGGTTTCATAACCGCGGTTTTATTGGAATATGCCTTCAAAGATTTCGATCAAATCGGCAGAGGGATACAATTCTTAGCCATGTTTTATCCGCAGCGATTTTACTTCGATATTTTTAGGGGCGTGTTTATTTAGTGTTCTAATATATTGTTCCACGACCGCGGTTTTACTTTGGTATTTTTAGGGGCGTGTTTAGGTAGTATTCTAATATAGTGTTCCACGACCTCAGTTTTATTGGAATATTCCGTCAAATATTCAAATCAAATCGGCCAAGGGATAAAATTGTTAGCAAAGTTTTATCCGCCGCGATTTTACTTCGGTATTTTTAGGGGCGTGTATAGGTAGTATTCTAATATAGTGTCCCACGACCTCGATTTTATTGGAATATGCCGCCAAAGATTCCAATCAAACCGATGGAAGGATAAAATTGTTAGCAAGGTTTTATCCGTCGCGGTTTTACTTCGGTATTTTTATGAGCGCGTTTAGGTAGTATTCTAATATAGTGTTCCATGATCGCGGTTGTATTTCTGGATTATTGCCATCGTATTGGGGTCATACACCATATTATTGAGGTTAAAAGCGGTTTATTCTAATTTAACCGCAGAGGGATATAACACCATAAAACTAGATTAAGACAATAAGAAACCCGCAATAACTCCTAAATAAAATGACAATAATACATTAAAAGTAATTCTCCCTTAAAAATATTCTGTTATAGGTTAAGCATTACATACATCAAAACACACATTAAACTGTACATTGATGCAAGAGGAATGTGAGGGTGGAAATTTGAGCTATTATGGCAACACGTTCTATATATCATCATCTATCTCCATTAATAAGCTCGTATATGTCTGTTCGTTGTGATGCAGAAAATTCTTGTTTATTTAGAGTAGGAATGAGTAAATATCAGGAAAGAAGTATATTTCAAAATAATAGAGGTCGCAAAAAAAAATTTCAATTATCGAGTTCTCAACCTGACTAAAGTGACCCACCATTGCAAGCAATTTTGGCTTGCATTGCGGAACATTATCTTGACATGAACCAATATCTTTCTCCTTTCCTGTATACATTATTACATTTTAGCGAGTAATGATTCAGCGAACTAAAGCAACACTTAAGATCATTATTTAGAGTAGGAATGAGTAAATATCAGGAAAGAAGTATATTTCAAAATAATAGAGGTCGCAAAAAAAAATTTCAATTATCGAGTTCTCAACCTGACTAAAGTGACCCACCATTGCAAGCAATTTTGGCTTGCATTGCGGAACATTATCTTGACATGAACCAATATCTTTCTCCTTTCCTGTATACATTATTACATTTTAGAGAGTAATGATTCAGCGAACTAAAGCAACACTTAAGATCATAGGTAACATTTACTTTTGATTCTCTTGTTTTTTTTCCAATAGTCTTTTAATTTTGAATTAGATATTCCTTTTGGGTGCATCTTCGTGGGGTCATTCACATTTCGCTCTTTACTCGGTGTCTTCTTTTTCTTTGATTTTGCCTTTTCCTGAGGTTCTCGCCCACTCAATATGGCTTTGACATCGATTGTTAGTTTCTTGAATGCCTCCAACACAACTTTCACGGCAAGCTCATGACCTCGTGTTCTGGTGCTGATCTGGTATGCAAATTTTTGAACGTGATTGAGATAGATGAGTCTACTTGCAGAATTTGACAATATTTGTGACCCCTTAAGATGTATCTATAACCATAACTGTTATATATGTTCATTTTAGCATGAATGAACCACCGAAGTAATATATATTTATAAGGAATTTTTGTTACATTTTCATGCTGAAGAAACCTTAGAGCGTAAGCACATAATAAACCCATTATTTCAAATTTTTTACAAATACAAGTAATTTTAGAATTACCTCTGTTCAGTTTAACAATATAGGGTCTATCCTTGTCTTTATTATCGAAAGTTTGATAATGAAATTCAGAATCCTTATTAGCAGAGCATTCCACAGCAAGCCGACACAAACCATATAGAAACTCTGCTTCAAACATTGAATATAACTTCCTTGTGTGAAGTAGAAAAACCTGTCTCAACACGGGACTACTTTTTACAGTGGTAGAAATTACAGAATGTTCACATTTAAAATCTTCATTTTTCTCATTTCTTCTCCAAAATTTCATGACATTTCCAAGACCCAAAAAATTTTCGGTGAGGGTACTTGTTGCCTTGGAGACACCATGACGGATGTTATTAGTGGTCTCACTTTTTTATGTTGATAAAATCCTCATTTCAAATATTTCTTTATTGAAGGCGCTTGCCCACTTATGTTTGATATTATACAATTCATCCAACCAAACATTTTCGTGTAGATTATTTTTCTCGATCATTGCACCCTAAGTTTTTTCGAACTCCTCTTCTGAGTCACATCTGCTCAAGCATTTATAAAAAAAAATTATTACCTATCTTGCTACCCACGCCACAATGGACTTTTGAAGATAATTTCTTGTATATGTGTCATTGACATAATCTTTGGAAATTGCTTGATCCTGATCAGTGAATATTGTTATTTGGTGCTTGTTATCTATTATACAAATAAAGCCTTTGAATAATCACATGAATGAGTCAATTGTTTCACACCGATAATCGGAGCACAACATAAATTGTATTTATTCAGTCTATAACTTGTATCAAATATTATTACATCCCCAAACCAGTTGTAATCAATCATGGACATCTCATTGCTCCATAAAAAAATCAACAAACTATCTGACTCATCAATCTGGAAGTCCAACACAAATATTGGATCCTTCGTTTGCCGCGTAGTGAAAATTGTACGAGAGAATTAGCATCCCTAGTTCAATTCAAACTCTTCTCTCTATTTGTATGAAATTATAGGCATCCCACTTCGTGCAATCAAGATTCTCCACTCCGAACTTTGTAGCGAGGAATCTGAATGCAGCTGGTTCTAATCCCTGATTTTGTCATTGATCTGAGGATATCAACACTGATCTTACTCATCTTTCTGCTGGAACTCAATAGATGTTTGTTACCGTCCACCAACTGATGATTGTGACTTTTTATGAATTTCTTAACCGACTAGGTATCTTCGACATCATCGACATATCGGATCATGGTTGGACAACCAGTCCTTGTGTCTGCTCTTTTGAACTTCACCGTGATATTGTCCTTCAATTCTTTTCTTGACACTAGTCTTACCACAAATAAAGCTGTTTGTCTTAATCTTCTTTGAATTTAGCCAAAAACCACTGTGACCCTTTCGCACAGTAAATCCAATATAGTGTGCTTATACACAATATTGTTCATAGGTTTCTTTCTCATTGTGGACAACTGCATGAAACAATTTGTCTGCCTCGGGTGACTGCAAAATTAAATACAAGCATTAGCACCCCAAAAGAAAATCAATAAAAGACTACAATATTTAAATCACACCATCATAATACCATAATAAACCCAAATAACACAATTACAATGCCAATATAACAGACCAATCAAACCGCATTATTAGATCAGGATATGTGACTAACACCATCATTAAAAGCCTAAAATACACAAATAACACCGTAATAACACCACGGTAATGCCCGGATAACACAATTAGAACGCCAATATAACACTCCGATAAAACATCTTATTAGATCAATAACACTAGAATAACACCATGATAATGCCTAAATAACACCACACCACCACACCATCATATATGAGACATTACAGGAAAAAACACCCACATAACACCACAATAACACAAGCATAACACTATTAAACGTCAAAATAATACTCCAACACAAAACAAAGTCATCAGATCCAATATTACCTTAATAACACTATGATATTACCTAAATAACACAAAATTCCCACGACAATAACATTACAAACAAATAATACTGTAGTAACACCAGAATAACTACCCATTAACATTATTCCGACGATGAGAATAACACCTCATTAAGACAGTTATTTAACCCACTAACACTATAAAGAACTATCAGAAAATGAAAACAACTCCGAAAACAACCAGTATAAATAATACCACGTCCCACACTAACCGAAACTTAGCGTTACACACTAACCGAAACTTAGCGGAGCACATCAGATAAAAATAAAGCAAACTTCATTAACAAAATAAATATTCCTTAAAACCTAAATCCGCAGTAAAACAAATATAACCTACCTGCTGAATACCTTTTGTCACTGTTAAACTCAGCTCATTCTCATGACTCTCAAATTAAGACAGTTATTTAACCCACTAACACTATAAAGAACAATTAGAAAATGAAAATAACTCCGAAAACAACCAGTATAAATAATACCATGTCCCACACTAACCGAAACTTAGCGTTACACATCAGATAAAAACAAAGTAAACTTCATTAACAAAACAAATATTCCTTAAAACCTAAATCCGCAGTAAAACAAATATAACCTACCTGCCGAATACCTTTTGTCGCAACTAAACTCAGCTCATTCTCATGATTCTCAAAAATATTTTGAGATTCTAGCTTATTGTTATGTTTTTTGCAAATATCTTGGGATTCCAGCAAGATTTCCTCATCAAAAAATACTTCCATTGAAGTCTATCCACCAAATACGAATGGATCCCTAGAAAGACAACGAAATGAGAATATCCCCAATCCCTAAAGCTAAAGGAGGCAAAATACACCTTTTCCCAATTGGCGGGAAGCGAAAATGACAAAAATACATTTTTTTATGGTGCTTGGGCAGGACTCGAGCCGGGTCAGATGCAAAATAATAGAGTTTTGCGAGAGTGGGGCCAGATCCCACGTGCCATTACGTGATTGGATTCCTCACTTAAGCTTGTATACATTGCCCGTATGGAATATTTTTTTTTTCATTAATTACGGTGATAATGAACTTCAATTCTATTTTTTCATTAATTACGCCAATCAATTGGGTGATAAGGACCTCATGAAATTTACTAAATTTCAGTAGTAAATGTCATAGATCCGGAGGAGAACCTCGCTGACTTCCCAGTCTATCCTATTGTTTGGCTTCAATTTAGAGGAGAAATTTATTTGATTGTTTCATCCTGCAAATTTTATTTGTTAGAGCTTACATTCGCGTGAAATGATCACACAAATAGCCTAGAAGATGTGAGAATTTAGGTCGTGACGAACGACAACCTCAGAATCCTAAGACGAGTTAGAACTTAGATTGTACAACTGAGTTTTTTTTTTTATACTTGTTGTGGATGGTAATGGTATTTTCTTCGATGATGTTTTCTATGGTAATTATACCTACGGTAATAAAGCTCCTTTCATGCCTCTTTTTGATGGAGATAATGATATTTTTCCCTCCAATTATAATTTTTCTTAGTTGCACCTATTGTTGGAAAAGCAGAAATCCTCAAGTGCTCATGTACTTTAGTCTTGACTTTCAAAAAGTTATTATTGATGTAGCGGAAGGCGAGGAGACTGACACCCACCTTTGGTCAAGGATTTAATCTATTTTGCTATAGATTCATATTTGTGCATGTTAACCCTTCCAAATTTTGTTGTTGGGAATACCTTAGCAATCTTCGGATTTTATCAGATTTCAAGGTAATTAGAGTTCATAGTAAATGAATACAACATTCAAGGGCATAATTTTTATTTAATTGATTCGAACATTTACAGTTCTCTTAGTTTTGGGTTAGGAACCCTGGATTTAAGATTTATAATTTTTATAATGTCCTATTATGATTGACTTGTCAACACACAAATTGAGGTAGCCTTTCCTGCATTAGTTTAGCAACTTTATTATCTTTTTTGACTTGTGCATTTTGGTATTTGTGGATAGCTTTCAAGAAATAACTAGTCTATTTGAGAACTAGCCTTATGACACCTGATTAATATAAAACCAACCAGAGTGGTTATGTTCTCGGTAAGACTTATATCTAAATCAAGTTTCTATATGGTATTATTTTATTGCTCAGGATAATTTTTGGGCCATGAATCATGCCAGTTTTATCTTTGATTAGATGATAATACGACCAAATGAATCCGATTTTTTCTTCATTACTCCTGCACCTATTGTATTT
This sequence comes from Phalaenopsis equestris, assembly GCF_001263595.1. NCBI lineage: Eukaryota > Viridiplantae > Streptophyta > Magnoliopsida > Asparagales > Orchidaceae > Phalaenopsis > Phalaenopsis equestris. The sequence continues at coordinate 115,489 of NW_018164780.1, read as the reverse complement.
TTTTTATTTCTAGGTATTTACATTTTTTTTAGCTAAAAACAAGTTGCCGATGTCAAAATAATTCCTAAAATTTTTTATGGATTTTTTTTGGAATATATATGCATTTTGTTAATGTCTTTTAGTATTTAATACTTAGATTTTGTAATCTCTAGTATATTTTATTTTTCATAAATTTTTGACTTGGAAAAGGCTAGGGAGACCTCATTTTAGACATCCTTATTTGATTTATTGTAATCTTAATGGCATTGAGAGTTAGGGTTCGTTTGTTTAGGTTGCAGCTGTAGTAAAACTAGTTTGAGAATCTGCTGTTGAAATGCTGCTATTCAAAGTCTAGTGTTTCAAAAGCAGTTAGTCTGTTTGAAAAACACAGTTGTTGAAGCTCTGTCTGTAGACAGAATGACTGTAATGCCCTCCTTATATAAATACAATTTGGTTTGAATTGATTGGAAAACACAGTTTTAAAAGTGCTTACTGTTCAATCAATCCAATGATAATTTTTAATACTATTTTTTATCTCAATGCCATAAGAGAAGTCAAGACAAACATTAACCCATATATTTCCCATCAAAATAATCATATAAATATTTGTTCAACATAAACTGCTTCCTATCCAGATAGACGAGTTTGCTCACCAAAAAACGCCTAAAATAGCACAATTCGTCTTTCAAATTATATTATCACAAAAAAAAAAAAATGCCAACAAAAATAAAAGCAGTGTTGAGATTACAAAATCAAGGACAAGTTTTTCACAAGAAATTTCAGCTCTTTAAGATCTTTCTTTATCGTATCTTCAGATGTTGCTATCTTTTCATCATTTCGCTCCAGTGTTTCATATTTCGATTCATCAACCCATTGTTAAAACTTGCAGTCTTTATTTGTGAGATTTCTTGGATATCTATAAAACTTGTGGCCAATATTGTCGCCTTTCTTTGTGGTGACATAATGCATAAGAGGTTACAATCACAATATATTGCTCGGTGTTTGGTCCCCTTAGAGCTTGATGATTTTTTTTAGCTCATTTTGATTATGTAATCTTGCAAAATATTGATTTGCACATTAATTTTTGTAAGAAAGACCAAGTAAGCACTAGTAAGTAACAAACCGAACTCTTAATGGTGAAAGCAAAGCAATACTTGTTGAGCAAAACATCTACTTTTTTTAGTCCACCACGGGGTCGACAAGATATCAATTCTCAGGGCTTAGAGTAAACACATGGAGATAAATAATATTTCATTAGAAGAAAGCAATAGACCCATAACACAGGTGCTCTTAGTTGTCAGAAGCACTTAATAGAGGCCATTCGAAGGAACTCCTCGGGTCAAATTACTCATCACAATCCTTTTAAAACTGACCACCTGAATAAAGCGGTACATATCAAACCACAAAAAAAGGCAAAAGCTTCAAGGCCAATTAGTTTATGACTCATAAACAAATAAGAATATCAAAATAACAATGAGCTGAGTACTTACCTGATGAAATAGACATTAAAATACCTTCCAAATACTATAAATATTTTAGCACAAAAAATATTTACAAGTACGATTGAATTTTAATGTAATGGCTGGAGAACATCATAGTTTAACCGACAATTAGGCAAAAAGGAAAATACTAGTAGAAATTTGAACAAATTAGCAAATGTGAAATAACAATGAAAGCAATTTGTATGAAACACCTAAACTTTTTAAGCGAAGCAGTAGCCTCAAATCCGAAATAACAAGATCAGTAGAAATCTGAAGCAATTAACTGAAAATCGATAATAGCAAGGAAATCAGTTCTAAAGGATTGCAGGTATTGCATTCTAAAGCATTGGAGGTGAAGCATACGAAAATAGCTTGCAATGCCACACAAGCTGAGATCAACTGATTTTAGTTATGTAGCTTTGGACTGAAGTTCTTTTATACTCCTCTGACTCATGTGACCAAGTTTGTAATGCCACAAATCTGTCGTGCTCTCTGCAGCGGTAGTATCAACACTATTAATTAAACCATTAGTCATACATAGTGTACCTGTTTCCTTACCCCGAGCCAATACCAATACCCCTTTTGTGTCATTCCACGTGCATCTGAGAACACTACTGAATGACCACACTCATCGAGCTGCTCAACATAAATGAGAATTTCTTCAACTCAGGAATATGTTTGACCTTTTGTAAGATCCATTTGCTCGTGTTAAGGAGTGCAATGCTAACGTCTCACATCCTCACCACATTTAAAGGTTCTCCATCAGCTATATACACTTTCCCAAAGTCACCTAAAACATAATTCTACAATAACTCTTGTGGGAATATGTATGGAAGGAAGCTCCTGAATCTAATATCCAATTATCAACAGAACTGTGAGCTTTAAGCAATAGTGCATCCTGCACTTCTTCAAATACAACATTGACACTAACATTCTTTGCCTTCTTGGGATTTTTACAGTTCTTCTTTATGTGTCCAACTTTGCCACAATTTCAGCAGATTTCTTGCTAACCAGGTATTGACCTGTTATTGTCTTCGTGCTTTGATTTTGATCTTTCTCTGTTTGAGTTTTTGTTTTGTGATCTCCCTCTAGAATCAACTTTCAGTGCTGAACTCGAATTCGAAATCTCGCTTTTTGTTTTGTGATCTCCCTCTAGAATCAACTTTCAATGCTGAACACGAATTCGAAATCTCGCTAGAATCTTTCCTGTGCACCTCCTCAGCCAAAATCAAATAAAAAATATCATCATATTTCAGCTTAGATTTAATAGTAGAATTGCTAACAACTATCCTTACTTCCCAGCTATTTGACAATGAAGCCAAAAATATCAGTTCACGTGTCTCTTCATCAAATTCAATTTCAACAGACAATAATTGATTTGTGATAGTATTAAAATCATACAGATGTTATACAATAGACGTACCATTCGTCATCTTTAAGTTGGATTTGGATAACTTTTTCATCAAGTTTAACTTGTTATCCGCTGATGACTTTTTATACATACCTAATAGAGCTATCATGAGGTCTGTATTTGTCATTTCCTTGATGACGTTGTGTGCAACGGATTTCGATAGAGTTAATCGAATAACCCCCAAAACTTGTCGATCCAACATATTCCATTCAACCTCATCTATCTTTTTCGGTCTCTTTCCCAATAACGGAAGACGATGTTTCTTCTGATAGAGATGGTTCTCTATCTGCATCTTCCAGTAACCAAAATCTGTGCCATCAAACTTTTCAATCTCCGATACCTTCACTTCATCTCCAGCCATCGCTTTCCTTCAGATCCGAACCACGACTCTGATACCAATTGTTGTGAAAACGAAGGCAAAAGCAAGAAAAATATGAAATTTACAGTTTCTCAAATAGGGTTATAAGAACTCGACTCAACTCTTCTTCTTCCACTGTTATTCCGCCGCCCGCAATACCTTCTTCTGTGATTTCCACCGCTCGAGAATCCTTGTAGATTTTGGTCCCGAGAGGTTTCTGTCGCCTGCAACTTCCTCTGCGTGATCGTTCACAAGAGGTGACTCTGATTGATTCGAACGACTTGAAGAGCGGGATCCAGATGTTGCGAAGAAGAGACGGGTTGGATCGAAAAGCAGCGATGAAGTGGAGAGCGGGATTCTTTATTCACAAAAACAGGGGATGCGGAATCCCAAAACGGGAAAGATCTAGACGGGCCTTACAAAAGGAAGGAAATAAATCAAATAAAATTTCAAATAACTGCCATGAGAAGAAACCGTCAAAAGAGAAGTGGGCCGGGCTCCACAATACTCAACAATTACTCCTCACCATCTCTTTTTTAAACAAAGCTGCTCACACTCCTTTCAGATATCTTAACACTTGATCCATCCATTCTGATTTTTTGAATTGCATGCACCAAGCTGGCACACCAATTCTGTTGGTAATACTTGTTATATCTTATGTTGTCGTCATAAAATTGTTGCTCGCACTTTCATAGCTTGGAATTTGGAGTTGCTTGGTAATATAAAAACGACAATGCAGAAGTTTGAAGAGAAGTTCTACATATTGGAAGATATTGCTAAGGAACACGAGGAAGAGAATGCTGCTCTTTATGAGGCACATACAGATCTGATGTAGGCAATCAAGGGGGAAGAGATTCTGCTTAGACAAAAGGCTATGGCCATACATTTCCATGATGAGTATAAAAATTTGCAATAGTTCGCTGCTTGTATTAAAAGTAGTGGAAGAATAAATGCAAAATTGAAAATTAAAAAGTCCGAAGGAAATTGGCTAAATGAGCAGGAAGAAATCATTGCAAATGGTATCAACTACTTTCATAGTGTCATTACACAGTCCAAGACTCACACGATACTATTTAATGACACCTTGTTTGAAGATAGTAGAAATGTTCAAATAGCCACATAACAACAAATTTTTAAGTTGTTTCAAATATGCCTAAAAAATTTATTATCCAACCCAAACTAAACTATTGTTATACATAACATCAGACATAAATTGAATAATAAATGTTCACGATGCGATTGCAATCATCTACAACACGACACATCAATCGTTAACCAAAGAGCGTGTCATTGCTTCACGTAATGCGGCAATCTCTTCGGCTCCTCCATCACCTATGACTGAGTGTTGTTAACTTCGTCCTCCGTAATTGTTTGTTTCATTCGATATTCATAAGCTTCTGGAGGAACTAAATCGTTTTCATCAACATTGCGAAATCAATATCAGATTTTGAATGATGATATCGTATGTAATTATGGCGAGTCATCATTGCAACAACAATCTTACTTTGTTTATCAAATGAATAAGTGGTATATCACTCAGAATTATCCATTTTTTCTTCCAAACACCGAACAAACTCTCAATCACACCATAAATGGATGAGTGACGCTTATTGAATATCTCTTTTCTTCCAAGTACCACTTGATCTGCTTTTTCAAAATTTGGAATGTGATATTTTGGGTTTAGATAAGGCTTAAGAAAACCTCGTTGTGGTGGATACCTAACATCCATCAAATAATACTTACCTGCAATTTTTGCTCGTTGATATGGATGTTGTTATTATGAGACCGTCAATCGACCTTGTAGAGGATGTGGAAATGTGTCCAGATGTGACTGGGTGGCAAATATAAAAATCCAACTATCTTGAGTGCTTCCCTATCCAACCATGACGAAGGTGAAATACTTCTTGAAGTCGCATGTTGTTATTATGTTTTGCTTTGGTGAACCGCACCTTCCAATGTACGCAATCTTATCAACATTTGACACACGTGCATCAACATGTGTCTCATCACTGACACCAATGCAATCCTGCATCACATCTACATTAGCTTATATTTTACTATCCGCATGTTTCCATAAGATGAGTATTCACGAAACACACCTTAAAGTATGACATATACCAATGATCACAAGATATATGTGTTGGAATATTTTGGAAAGTTGGATCTTGAGGTTTGATGATATTGGAAAACATGCGTACCAAAGAATTCAAATCAATTTTGAAGTATCTGTCGATGGTTTCAGATGAGTGTTAAATTCTTTTACAACCTGCTCTTATGGATTGGTTATGTGATAGGATATATAATGTTATTGTTCATAACTCCCGTGAAGTTGTTTTTGATTAGCCATTAAGACCGTAAGTACTTTGGAGCTCACTGAAAAGGTCAATGAAGACTAGTTGACTCATGTGAAACATATTATAGAATCTTGTAGGATGACCCTCTAGCACCTATTCTATCCATTTATCCCCAGTAAAAGTTGAGGTCATCTATGGAGTCCGATAGATGTATGAGTCATAGTATTCAGCCAACAGACGGATAGTTGTTGTAGTTATCAGTCTGGAATAGTTTTTGTGTTCTCTATTTGTAGCATCCATTATTGTAAAAAATTTCGGATATTGCAATCACTATCTCATGCCATTTTATAACAACAACAAAACAATTCAGTAAAACATATCTAGTGGAGAACTTATTACAGTAACAAAACATACAACATTATCAAACCAGTATCCAATACGATTGATATCATCACAACAGAAAGCTCTGCTAGTGCAAATATTAATTGTCTGATCATAAAACAATGAAGGTTCACACCAATGCTATCTCAAATTGACAATACAATAGTCACGAGAGTAGACAATCTACAAATACAAAGAAGATTTAGCATACACCATTGGGAAAACATTTAAATGTTGGGGATTAGTTGTCACAATTTTTATAAAAGAAGCACAGGTAATCAACTCTTCTCTCAAGGGCCATAGTATGAATAATTCCCTCGTCACTGGATTTTCAAAAAGTTTTCTTGAATTAAGATAAAATTGCATATCTTCATAAACTTCTGCAGTTTGCTCTATGATCTTTATTACATCTAGAATGGATGACGAGGATTTCGTAGTGTTAGCCTCAAATAATAAGTTTGTGCAAGCGGTAATTAATTCCGATATTTGACTCCTAAGAAAACCATGACTAATTTTCTTTGTACAACATGCCCTTGCTTTTAAAGATGGTGGAGTCCTTACATGATTGGATTCACTGTGTTCATTTATCTCATCTGTTGCTCTTTGAATCGGTTCATTTTAACTCTCTCAAGAGGTAATTAATTCCGATATTTGACTCCTAAGAAAAGCATGACTAATTTTCTTTGTATGACATGCCCTTGCTTTTAAAGAGGGTGGAGTCCTTACATGATTAGATTCACCGTGTTCATTTATCTTCTGTGTTGCTCTTTTAATCGATTCCTTTTAACTCTCTCTAGGTTCTTGAGAGTCTTGAGAGCCTAGGAATGCCCACTAGTCGCAACAACTCTATTGAACATTTGATCAAACTTCTCCTCTCATTTAAGCTCGATTCCACAAAATCTAAATTTTTTAGCATTTGACACATGTTGTTAACAAAAACGAAGATAAAAATCATTCATAATACTTCTACTTGTAACTTAACTAAGCAATTAAATATGATAAAATTTTATATTTACCTGTAGCTTCTCCGTCCACCATTCTGTAGATGCATCTATGGTGTTTTAAACTGGATCCTAACCAAGTTTGGTGGATCATCTTTTGAGTTCTTTCCAAAATTTTCAAACTTTTTTTAAAGTGTCCCATTTGTTTTTTCAATTAATTTCTGTCATACAATCTCCCTGTTCTCTCTTGAAAATTTTTTGTGATGTTTTGACAAACTTCTTTGTTGGAATGTGTTGTCGCCCTACTTCCTATAACTCAGTTTTTCTCAAGCAAATGTTTGAAAAAGACATTTTTTTTTCTTTCTCCCATATAGCTGATGATGCGCTATGTTGGAATGTGTTGTCGCCCTACTTCCTATAACTCTGTTTTTCTCAAGCAAATGTTTGAAAAAGACTTTTTTTCTTTCTCCCATATAGCTGATGATGCGCTCTCTTATATTGTCCATTTTTATTGTATCTACCACCTTGAGATACTTTTGAAAATGATATGTTGATGATAAAAGATTAGAAGATATTGAACATAAAACTTTATGTCATATGAACATTACTGCTTTCATCAATATGCAACATAAATTCACATATTTGCACACCATGCAATTACTACAAATTCACATGTGCAACATAAATTCCCAAAGAAGACTAGTGGATATTGCAAGTGTGAAGCAAGAAATTGAAAGGAGATAACAAGACTCTAATTTTAGAAAGTAACTTTAGGTTAAATTCACCTTTTTATGCATAACTTCTTCACACCAAACTATTGGACCCGTAAATATGGAACATTAGGAGAAGGGGAAGGGCTATATATATATATATATATTTAAAGGAATTGTGCATTTTAAACGTCAACTCCCCTCAAAATCACTTCAAATAAAATAACAATGGTTGAAGCTTGCATATACAAAATCCTCTCGCATACAACTGAAATAAAAGGGATACCCACAATCATACCATAGAAATTTGAGCAGAAAAACATTTACATCAGCCGCTCTACCAATCTATCCAAAAATCAAGGGGTATTTACATATGTACAAGCCAATTCCCGTCGGTTCGCATTATCTAAAATCTAAACGTTCCTTTTTTTTTTCAAAAAGAAAAACCATTATACCATCCATATCTTTCATACCCCAGGAAAATAACATCATCCGACCTTTAAACAGAGAAACAAACCAATTCTAGCATAGGCAGGTCTCCACCATTCAAAACAATAGAAGTTTTCTGTCTTATAGATGTAAACACATTTGAATTGACTGGTATGTGTGCAAATCTTCCTCAAAAAATAGATTAACTTGCATTTATTCCATAAATCAGTAAAATCTGTAGAGGAACCTTCTGCATATGCCCGAACTCCTTGTAAAAAAAAAACTAATTTTTTTCCCTCATCTCAACATCAATGGTGAAATAGAATAGTAATGTCTTTCTCCTCAACAAAAAATTATGTCTTTTAGGAAGAACTTAGAAGAAGAGTAACGTCGAGAAAATGTAGGAGAAAGGAAAGGGTTTAGTAGAAGAATATAGGAGAAGGGGAATTGAGATTCCTGCTTTCATGTATGTGCATTTTTGCAAGGATCATACATGCGGCGAAACGGAGATGATAAATGCCGAAGCAGGCAAGGCTAGCAGGGCAAGCCTTCTCGAGTGGCTATGGCTTGATGGAACGAGGCAGAGATCGAGGGTATTCACATGACTGTTTTTTTGCGAACCACGGAGTGCACCACACGATCCGCGGTTGCGACCACGGGATGGAAAACGGACGAAACAAACACCTATAAATCTGCGTTTTTATCAAAAGCTGGTTTCAAAAGCCCAAACAAAGGGGGCCTTAGCTGATGCTAATGAAATCTCTAAGATGAAAATTTTGCTTGAAGATACCTTGGCATGTGTTGCGCATTGAACAATCCATAATTCAAATTAATAAATAATGTTATTTCATCTGATTTGGCTAAATTAGGCTATATTACGAACCAACATGGAGCCTGGGATGCACCCATGTCATGATGAGGATACCCTAGTTGAAGACCATTATCAAGATAGCTGCTAACTTGCTTCACTATGCGAGAGCTCAATATAGTGAAGTAGCCTAACTATAAAAGTGGTCACCATCATTTAGAAATTTCAAAGTTCGTTGTGAGCATGGGGAGCAGGGAACTAGAGTCTCTCTCAACCTCTTACATGACTCAACTTGATTTTTCTAGTTTCTTATGATAATAGGTCTATTCTGCATAAGTTTATGCAGGTTGGTATTCTTTTTGTTCGAATTTTATTAGTTCTACACATTTGTTGTGTTTTTCATGCTTTTTTCTAAAGTGACGTTGGGTGGTGCACCAAGCATTTTGAAAGAGGACCTTCCTATCATATGCTAAGAGAATTGAGTTCGGATTCTTAGAGTGATCCTCTACGACGGTAAGATTGACTAAGCCATGTGGGGCAGATGCAAGTTTGTGTAGCACTTAACTTTGAAGGAAAGAAAAATTCCTAACCCATTGGCTAACGTTTGACCTCATTAATGTTTCAGTAAGTGAAGGTGAACTCCCTATAATGTCAATATGGGAGGAAGTTTTATTGGAAGGCGTACACATTTTTTGGTAGCACTTTTTTTTTTTTTCTGGCGAGAATCTCTTAGTCTAGAAAAGAAATTCAACTTATAGGCTCCTGTGGATTAAAGTTTCTTAAGAAATTTTAACCACCTTTCTCTCTATATGTGTGTGCGCATCTGCAGAATTTTAAAAGTCGATTAGTTAAATGTAAAATTTATTAATATCGTCTTAAAAAAAGTTATATTCAGACAAATTCTTGTCCGCGTCACTTGATATCATAACCTATGTGGTAGAAATTATGCCACGTAAGCACGATCTCGTCTTTTTACTTTTTTATTAGGTAGTCACGTAATCACTCTTCTCCTCTTCAATTATTCTTTTAGTACAAGCTAACTTGCCTTCCACCAATCTAATTAAACCAGCCAACCCCATTATTTATCTCTCTTCTATGTATACCAGCCCCATCACTTTCATATTCTCTCACACAATAAAAACACAATTCATACTCACCCTACATCTTTCAATTTAATTAATTAGCTTCACTTTTGGTGAAGTCTTTAAGCCTTTTTTTTCTTACTTCAAGTGTAGTTCTATTGAAGTTCACTTATTTATTTTACATGTAATTTTGATCATAGATGTTAGTTTTGTCCATATCACTTAAATTTTCATTTAAAACATCATATTAGTTTTTTTTTTTCCTAAGAATTATTTTGAATTTTGAACATTTATATTAAATGCTATTTTTATCTAATCATTATTCATATTAAAATCAGAACATTACATCATATTTTTTATGAGATATTTGAATGTTTAAATATTATAAAAAAATTTGAAGAATGACCTATTTATAATTGAGTATTGTTACAATGACTCACAATTAGCTAACTAAGGCAATGACAAACTTGTAATTTCATAGAAGCTGTTAAAGAATCATAGAAGCTTTCAATTGGTGAACCGGGTCTACTTGGGAAGGCTCATTATGTTATAAATAGCGAGGGAGGCTTGTATAGAGGGGAACAAAAAGAAAGCAAATCAATTGGTTAGAGAAAGAAGAGGAGTGGCTTCAAGAATTGAGGGGGAGGATCTTGGAGATCTCGTGTTGAGGTGATTCGAGAGAGAGATCGTGACAAGATGAGAGCTCATTGATCTTGGAGATCTTGTATCGAGGAGATTTGAGAGAGAGATCAGGGCAAGATGAGAGCTCATTCCTCAATGTAAAAGCCTTATAATTCTTCTTTATTACCTTAGTGGATTTGATTGTTGATTTCCCTCCCATGGATTTAGGTTTAATTGAGTATTTTTATTTTTAGTTTAGATAGAATAAATTTGTTTGATTACACATTTTTTGGTAAGCCTTCTTTGACTGATCCTTTTCTTTTCCAGAATGCTGCCTGTTTACTATGTTGGTGTTCTCTCAATTTCTTCCCCGGGATTTCCTAAAAAATATTATCTTTCTAGTAAATAATATATTGTTTATTAAAGTCACTTGGTCGTTGGTCCTGAATTAAAAATTCTGATCTTATTTTTATTTGCATTTTGGATTTAATATTTGTATGCATATACAATTTACCATAACCATCTTTTGATTTTTAATGGATCCAGAGAACTTGTGGTTCTTTTGATCTTTGTAATTTAAGGGATTTTGTTCTTAGGCATATCTTTGTTTTTTCAAGAACAATTTAATGGCTTTTTCTCCTCGCAATGTGCAAGTCTTCTGTGGCTAGAGTATTAAAAACATGGTCGAGTAAATATTCAATCTCAAGAATGATTTAGCGCAGAAGTGGCAGTGCATTATGACATCCACTGCAACTTCAGCGCCAAATCATTCTTCCTTTAAGAGCTTTAATATTCACATTCAGTTCTGAAACCTGTTTTTTTTTCCTCCTCATTTTACTACAGCAGAGGAAACTGCAAAGGAGACTACTTCCAAGGCAATTACCGGCGAAAGGAAAAACGACGGCATTCATTAAACTGATCGTTCATTGGTCATTGGGCTGGCTTCCTCTAATAAAACAGTAAAAAATTCATGCTGGTTCTATGTGTTATGTTGTTACAAATTTTAAGTATTGCAAAATTAGGGATTCGTGACTGGCTGAAGCAGCAAAATAGCGTTTTAGGGTTCTTGCCCATCATTTTTTCTTTTTTGTTGTTTATCGACTAATGCTTAGGGTTATTTTTAGTGGATTTTAATGCCTTGTTCTCTTTACATCTCTTAAAACTCTTATCATTGCTTGAGTTTAGATTGGTTCAATATTTGCTTGTTTCCTCTTTTCAATCTCTGGTCTATTTTGGTCTGCATGAAACTTGCAATATTCTTGGCATTTTTTTTATTGCTTCCTCTCTTCATATGCGGAAAGCCATGCTGAGAAAGTTTTGTTTTTTGGGGAGCTCAATATGAATGCAAAAGCTTGGAATCTTTGCTCATGTTGGCTAGCGGTGGGTAAATAATTTTTTATTGTTAATTATTGGTGTGGGTAAAGAACCTTTTATAGTGGTGGAATTTTTGTGTTTTTTATATGAGTGAAAGCCAAAATTTGAAGGGAACATTTATAGGACATCATTTCGTCTCTCCATTTTTAACTAGTCTTTAATGTGTAAACATGAACATTGATAGTTTTTAACTAATTGACTACTTAGATGTGCCTGATCGAAAATATAATTTATATCTCATATATTTTGCTTTTACTCTTTAAATAGCATGAGTCAGCTTAGTTTACTCGACTCATTTAAACAACTATTGTTCGTGCTTCTTAGCATACTTAGGGCTAGGGATGTAAACGAGTCGTGTTTGAGCGAGTTTGGGCTCTGCTCATGTTCGGCTCGTTTAAAATTCAACATATTTGGATTCAACTCATGTTTGAAATAGCTCGAAAAATAGTCTGTTCGTGTTAAGCTCGAAGTAATGTCTTGTTCGTGTTTTTTTTTATGTTTGGTTCGAAATTAGCTCGTTAGAATAAATAATTATTATAATAATAAAATTTTAAATAAAGATAGAATAGTTGGTGAATTCAACTCATGTTTGAAATAGCTCGAAAAATAGTCAGTTCGTGTTAAGCTCGAAGTAATGTTTTGTTCGTGTTTTTTTTATGTTTGGTTCGAAATTAGCTTGTTAGAATAAATAATTATTATAATCATAAAATTTTAAATAAAGATAGAATAGTTGGTGAAAAAAATCTTTTCATTAATATTTTTGTTTTAAACAATAAAACAAAGATTTACTAAAATAATTTCAAGAGCAAATTTGATATAAAATTTTGCACAATAAAAGTATCTGAATTTATTGGCCAAATAAATATATTACTTTAAAAATTTACGTATATTAAAAAAATTTAAATACAATTTAAGAAGTTACAATTTACAAACAAAATCAAAATACAAGTGAACTCTCAACTTTAACATAGAAAATAATTGTATTACACATTTACACTTGCACATACGCTCTTACATGCCTTGAAAAAATAAATACAATACATTAATCTCATCTATGAATTTATCATTATTCCTTAGTCTTTATGTTCAACGATGTAATGAGTGGTGATGAGTTAATGACGATGTCTATATAAACGATATTATTTGTACAATTGTACCTGTAATTCCTATGTAATAAGGAAAAAATACTTAATTAGAAATAAAAATATGAAAGAAACATAATAAATAAATTTTACATTGATCCAATAATGACGATTATCAAATAATGATGACGATCTTTACAAAAATGATATTATTAATACAATTGTACTAGGAATTTTTATGTATTAGGAAAAAAACCAAATCAAAAATGAAAAATACAAAAATTAGCATAGTAAATAAAATTTATAACTTATAATTATTAACTAAGGCTTAGACTATATATTATGAATCTCTTTCATCGGTTTCATGTAATAAACCATATGATTGCATTGTTTATGTGACTTATAAGTATAGTGAAATTAGAATTATTAACTAAGGCATCAATTTAAAATCCAGACTTTACTCTTGCAATCCCCCATTATGGTTTGAATAGTTGTTTGTCATAAAAAGTGTAGAAGAGTAAACAATAATTTTAGTAAACATTATTTGTTCTTATCTTCTAACTGATTGCGAAAATGGATGTCATACCAAGAATGAGGGTTTTTAATCATCATAGTCTTTAATAACTTCTTAATAACATTTTAAAAATAAATAAAGAAGTAAGAATTGTATATCTAGTAAGAGTTGTATATCAAAACAAATCGAACTAACCAACCAACTCCCCAAGAAATACAAACATATATAAAAAAAAATTAGACCGGTCAACTAACACACCAAGTAAGACAGTCATCCAAACTAACCAGAAAAGAACCAACTAAGCTAACCAAGAAAAATTCAACCCAAATAATCACCAATAAATACAACCAACCAACGAAATCAACAAAACTAGCCAACCAAGATAACTAGCCAACACAACTAACACATGAAAATAGAAAAATCAGCCAACAAAACATACTAACGAGAGAGCCAAGTAGTCAAACTAGGGAACCAACAAAACCAACTTACTAACAAACCAATTTTTTTTCATGACCCATAAATTAAACTCATATAACAAAATAAAAAAAAAAAACTATCAAAGAAAGTCAACCCACATAATCGATCAACACAACAAACCAACCAAATGGCTAACCATCCAAAATATAATTAAGTACAATACAAATAGCTGAACCAACCAACCATCGAATAATAATTGTCTAATTTTAAAAATAGGGGTGTCAAAAATTGACCTGACACTCCAAACACGACTCAAACTTGACTTGAAAAAGCTGGGTTAGGGTTGACTCGAATATTTTTTTAGTCAAGTTCAGGTCCGAGAACTCGACTAGTTTATTATTTGGGTCGAGTTTGGTTTGAATCCAAAAACCTAAACATGACCCAAATAACCACAAATGTTCAATATTGGTTTGGGCTAACGGGTCAAACTAAAGTTCAGGTTGGGTTTAGATCTTAGTTTTTGACCTGTTTATTATTCGGATTGAGTTCGGGATAACCCTATTGGGAGTGGAACCTAACCCGTTGACCTGAATTGACACCCCTAATTAAAATAATGCTCGTGCAATACAACAACAAGAACAACAACAAAGCCTTAATCCCATTACGTGGGGTTGGCTGCATGAATCTTTTTCTCCATGACGTCTTATTTAGTGTCATATTTTCATTTAGATCCAATAAAATAAAATCATTTTTTATACAATAAGCCCAAGTTTTCCTAGGTCTACCTCTGCCTTTCTTAACATAAGTCGAATCTAAACATCTACTCTCCAAATTAGATCATCAGATGGTCGACGCTTAATGTGACCAAACCATTTTAGATGACTTTCTCTAATTTTGTCCGTCACAAGAGCTACACCAACCCTATCATGGATATAATCATTTCACATTTAGGGTTGTCGGACGCCAAATTAGAAATTGTTGGTCGCTAAATTTGAAATTGTCGGTCCCTAGAATGGATATCTTGATGCCCATTTTAATTTAATTTATATATTTATTATTTTGGGAAAAGTAATATTTTAAAATTTTGAAATACAAGACCGAACCGATCTCATATTCTTTGCAATTTAAATAAACAAGCATAATACCGCAAGCAATGCATCTATCCCGAAGTGTAAACACACTACTTACCGGTAAGATTCGACTAAATAAACTAAAGAATTTATGACATCCGTTTAAGTCTGCAAAAAATCAATTTTATGTTGACCTATTTGCCGACAAGTTCTCCTTTTTAATACGAAAAATTAAATAGGGTTTATATTAAACTGATTTTTTAAAAGTTTCATATAAGAGCAAACCCCTTTATTTAATTACATCTTAGATAACCGAAGTCACCTAAGAAAACTCTCGATAAAAATCAAGGGATATTGTCTTCAAGGAGTTCAAAGAGATACGACTTTTCAAAAGATCGGATAAAGAGGTGTGAAAGGGAAATGACTCAAATTTGTAACATTTATTATGGAATCCAAAGGAAGAAGAACTAGGGGATGTCACAGATCTTGAGGGGAACCTCAGCGACTTCCCAAGCTATCCTATAGTTTGGCTTTAGTTTCGAGAGAAAGATTATTTAAATGTTACATCCTACCAATTTTATTAATTAGGGCTTACATTTATCCTAGATGATCACACAAATATCTTGAAAGATGTGAGGGTTTAGGTCGTGACAAATGACAACTTTGGGATTCTAGGGCGAATTAGGGCTTAAATTGCATAATATGATTGTGCAAATACCTAAAGAGAGAGTTGAAGATTTATATCGGACCAAGCAGACAACCTCAAAATCCTATGGCTCATTGTTTAATTCTAAAGAAAGATGTGGTGTTGTAGATCCTCACGTTGTTGCAGATTGCTGTTGTAGAAGGCTTCCCACAAAGTTAGCTCCAGGCTCCTCGGTGAAGTAGCAATAATAAAGTCTAAGGTTTAAAATGTTTAAATGACAAGTTTAAGTTCAATTATGGGGGGGGGGGGTTAAAGTTGATTAGAACGAAACCAATTAGGATCCCACAGTTTCTTCTGAGGGACTCTCAGAACTTCAAAAGGACGTTATAAGTTTAGTGACATTTCAAAGGATTTATGGTTACCTTTGAAACAATTTATTTTAGGTTTTTAAAAATGTTGATTAATTTTTGAAAAGTTGTTTTGATTTTGCAAGAAAAGTAGAGTGCACACCCATGCAATTATAATATTTTGCAATGAAAGTAAATTGCAGAAAGTAAAATGACAGAAATTAAATAATACTGTAAAAGCGTACCTCTCATCTTCTGTGCATTCCCGCTAAAACGTTAGCTTTTGCAACATGTATATAATTTTGCAGAAAATTTAAATAAATTGCAAGAGTAGATGAAGGTGTTGTTTCCTAACCTTGAAACTCCGACTTATCGAGTCCTAAAAGATCTTAGCGGACGATTTCGAAACAAAATATAACATGTTCAATTTGTCATCCGAAATATTCAAGAGATTCCAAAGTGTTCGGAGAATGACCCTGAACTGCTTCAAAGATCTCTTGAAACATTTCAAGTTCATTTTGAACTTATCATATTGTTCCATTAATTATCCAAGGTCAAGTTAAAAGGTTACCCTGCCACTCGGTGAAATTTGACATTTTAATTATCCCAAGGATAGGGTAGTCATTTGACATTTCATTTACGAGGTATGTAAGTGAATGCCTGTGAGGCAAGTTTAAATCATTAAAGATTTTTTACCCACCACTAAAGTTGGGCTTGTGGTGTTTAAAGGTGTTTATTATTAATCATGTTACCATTCTAAACCCCATCAAATAAGTTTAAATATCGAGCCTAGATCACCACCAAGCCCTTAACAATCTCAAAGAGAGGATTGACAATCATTAAAACTTTAAATTTAAGTGATACATATCCTTATTAAAAGATAATGTTATCCAATTGCGGGCTTGGAATAAGTGAATTGTCATCCTCCTAACTTAAGCCCATCAACTCAGAATCATTTGATTTTTACTAACTTCTAGATCCAAATAATTTAGAAAATTATAATTTTACTCTTATTATGGAAAGGTGGCAGATTGATTTCTATCTTTTAACCCATTATGTTTCAATCATCCAATAGTATTCATTAGGATCAAAATTACTCATTTTCCCTTTGATTAATCCTAAATTTTAATTAAGAAACCAAAGTCTAAAATGACCATTTTACCCTTAAAATGACCATTTTAACCATTTTACCCTTGGGGCTCTCCACCTCATAATTCATTAAGCACAATTCAAACGACTTTGAAAATTTTAGAGTACCATATGCATGGGTCAATTAAAACATCAGAGAAAAAAATGTGGTTTTCCAAAAATCAATTTAATTTAAATAATTATGTTAACTTAGAAAATAGGGTTTTTAATATTAATTCTTTTAATCAACCAAAATAAAAAATTTGATTTATGGAAGAATTATTAGAGGTTCCCTTAGGTTAGAGAAACACTTGGGCAAAATATCTTGATTTTCTAAATTAAAATTTTAATTTAATTTTATAATTATTTAATTGTTTTTAATGATTTAATTAAATGGAAAATATATTTTAATTACAAAAATTATTTTTTAACATTTTTATTAAACCTCAATAAGTCCAAAGAACTCAGAAAAATAAATTTTATATTTTTATAATTTTTCAATTTATTTGTTATAATTATTTTAATGAAAAATAAGAAAAATACATTTTAGGCCTTTAAAAATTTATTTTTTGACTTAGAAATATTGGAAAATTTTTTTAATGAGTTCCAAGTGATCAAATAATCATTAGGCACATTTTGAATTATTTTTTGTATTTTCAAAATTTTTAATTATTTTTAATTTAAAATATAAATAAAAATGAAGTATTTTCCCAAAAATAATTTTTTTTCCTAAGTGTCCCTGATCAGAAGGAACTCATAAAACTACTTTTCATAGTTTTTCTAAATGTATTTAATTTAATATAATTATTTTTGTTCAAAATTACAATCTTCCTTATAAAATCAACTTAGTGCTTAACCTTAATCAAATAAATCTCAAATTTTTACAGTAAATCAGCATGATTTCTACACACAAAGTGGAACTAATTTTATTAATTTTTATTAATATTTAATTTAAATAAATTAATACAAGTTATACATGTTTCATTAATTATAGAAACGTACAAAATTATTCAGACCATCATGATATTTTTCCTAAACTTTTATGACCACAGAGAACCTACTAATATCTCATAATTTTCCAAATAATATTTTGATTTTTATAATTAGTTCAAGCCAAAATAACCATCCAAGCTTGAAAATTAGGGTTAGAAGCACAAAGATGCTCTCTGACATTGGAAAAATTAGAGAAATTCTCCTATATCATGAGGAACAAGCCTTAAAAAATCTCAAGCCATCATGAGCAATATTTATATATAATGTAATCATAATAACTTAAAATACTATGAAGGCTATTTAATTAAATTAAAAATGAAAGAGTCAACAAATAATTTTTTATTTTTAGTCCACATTATTCTGCTTTGTTCACTGAGCAGAGGGTATTTTTATTTTTGTATTTTATAATTTTTCTGTGAAAAGTTATGGATTTTTGAAGTTTTGGTATTTAAATAAATCAAAGAAAATCCCTATTTATCTACTTATCCATGCGGCGCCATCTCATCCTTTTCCACTCCAAAGTCTCCACGCGGCGCTCTGGTATTCAACGCGCCAGACACCTCAGCGTCTCGTCAGCCCGTGGTTTCGTTCCATCCATCCGTCCAGTGAAATCCAGAGCGTCCATTCGATACCCGCGGAAACGGATGACATCTATTCATCATCCCCGATCTCCCTAACTTGAGAGCCGCTCAACTTCAAACCTTAAGATCTCTCTCGATACTCAACCAAATCGTTTGGGGTTTGTTCCTACACCTTTATCTAGTCAAGAAGAACCTATATATATGGTTGATCAAGCCTGAAATATAGTAAATACGTATGGAGAATCAAATTAATCTTAGTTTGAGGAGAGAGTTTAATACCTTTGTTTGAGAGGGGAAGCCTCAATAAGATGGTTGGTGAAGCTTCAGGGGAGTTTAAAGAACCTTCAAATGAGCTCCTGGGTTGTGGTGAATTGCCTAGGTATGATTTCGGCCAAGGCTGATTTCAGGTGTTTGTCTAGAGCTAGGTTAGAGGCTCTCTGTGATGGGGCTTTTGTGGGGGATCAAATCCTCTCACATTTGGGATGGTGTGGGTAAAGTTAATTGAAGTTTGGTGCACTGTTGTGGAGTGGAGAAATATGTCCTGGTTTTCCTTAAATTTTGAACTCAAAATTAAGCTCTAGAGGAGGTGCTCAGGTGGCTCAGGAACTTCAGAGGAATCTATCAACACAATTAATTGGGTTGGTGATGGGTTTTTGCAAAGATCTTATTGGCTTAAGCATGTTTAGGAAAAAAATCCGCTTGAGCTTAGGAGTTCTTAGAGAGTGTCTGAAAGCAATTGGGCAGAGTTTCCCTAAGGAAATTGGTTAGCTCCTGTTTTGGACATGTAGGAGGTGGGTTTAAATAGAAGGGATTGGGGTGGAGCTCAGGGCTTCAATTCAGGTGTAATTAGGTGCTTAGGTGGAGGGCTGAAGAATGACAAAGCCAATCAGAATGAACTAGATTGGATGGGTGAAATTGGGTTTGGATTGAGGCATGGGGGCTCTCGAGTTTGGCTCCTCGGATGATTAGGGTGGCTGGCCATGATAGAGGAGGTGCTCAGGTGGCTCAGGAACTTCAGAGGAATCTATCAACACAATTAATTGGGTTGGTGATGGGTTTTTGCAAAGATCTTATTGGCTTAAGCATGTTTAGGAAAAAAATCCTTTAATTTAGAGGACCTTTGGTCCATGGCTCACATAGGGTGGGCTAGATGGGTCTTGCCTAGTCACTAGGGTCTAGTAGGTGGCTGTAGTGGTCTTAGGTTGAGCGCTTTGGCTAGGTTTGGTCACCTTAGGGTCATGGGTCAATATATTGGTTCAAGTTGGGCTAGTCAAGCCATTGGACTCAATTTATTGCTCAATATGGTGTAGATTATTGTCACAAGGAGTTTAGGAAAGATTTGGAGTGATTTTGAATTGATTTGGAGGTTCAATTTTGTGAAATTTGGACATTTTGTCAATTTTGGACAAGTTAGGTTAGACTTGGGTTTGAGTTGGGCTAGAGTTTGGTTAAAGCCAAATTGATGGTTCAATTTGGTCCTCAAGGTGTCATGAAGATTTTTGGATAGAATTGAATAGAAATTTTGGGGTTATGATGCTCAATTTAGTTGAATTTGGGAATATAGCCAATTTGGGGTAAAATTGAGGGTTTTTGTCCAAGTCAAATTTGAATGAAATAGAAGCTTGAACAAGGCTAATTTAAGGTTCAATTTGATGTGGGGAAATGTTGTAAAGAGTTTATGATCCAAAAGTAGGGCAATTGGATAGATTTGGGGGTTCAATTGAGTGGGCTTTTGATTTTGGGTCAAATTGGGGCTTTTTTATTTGTGTTAAAATTGGATTCAAATATCAGTCCATTGGGCTTGAATTTGGCTTCAATAAAGCTTACATATGATGAATTTGAGTTTAGAATTGAAATTGAGGAACATTGGGATTAAATTGATGGACATTCAGGGTGAATTGGGGTAATTGGGCCTTTAAAGGCTATTTGGGGCTTTTAGTCAAAATAGGTTCAATTGGTCAAATTGTTCTCAATGAAGTGGTTCAAATTGATTTTGGGGACATTTGAAATGATTTTGAAGGTTTTTGGACAATTTGGACTACCAAGGGTATTTTGGTAATTTTGGTCATTTGAGGGGTATTTTGGTAATTTTGAAAATTTTGGGGTGTTTTGGGCAATTTGGGTAGTTTTAAATAATTTGAGATGACTTTTGGACAAATTTGGGTATTTTAGGTAATTTTAGGAATTTTGGGGTTTCAAGGGTAGTTTGGAAATTTGGGTAGAGTTGGGGGTAAAAGGCTAAGTTGGGTATTTTGGTAAATTGAGGTGTCAACACCCTACTTGAGCCATGGATCAATAGAATTCCCTACTTGAGCCATGGACCAAGAAGGATGTTAATCACCCTACTTAACCAATGGGCCAAAAGAATTTCCTACTTTGGGTCCTCCATGTACTTGTCTAAGCTAAACTCTATCTTAGGGCTAGTGGCTTACGAAACCATCTACATGAGTCTCCCAAAGGGTTAAGGGATCAAAGTTAAGTAGGTTTGGGTTTAAGGTTGTGAGTGTGTTGACCTCACTTTTGGTTGATGTCTAGTTTTTTCTCTTTAGTAGCCTAGGTTCTAACTGTAGGACTTTCCTGTTGACTATTCCTAAGAAACTAGAAAAGGAACCATCACCATTAGAAATTCCAAACTCCTCTTTACTCAACTTGAAGTTCCACATAGTGGTCCTAACCTCTAGCACTTAGTAGGTGGGGTTATTATGGGGGAGCCAAAGGAGAGTTCCCATAGGATTGCTTGACCTTAGGGTTGACCCTAAGTGTTGGTCTAGAGCTAAGATACTCACTTCACTCACAACCACTCACGAATACAAACCCAAAATTTCTTAACTTTGATCCCTTAATCCTTTGGAAGACTCATGTAGATGGTCACCTAAACCCACTGGCCCTAGGCTAGGGTTTAGCTAAGACCAGTACATAGAGGACCCAAATGGGGTTTCCATTGGTCCATAGCTCATTTATGATGGTTAGCTCCCCAATTCTACAAAAAATACTCAACTTGGCCTTTTTCCACTAAACTCTCCCAAATTACCTAAGTACCCTTGAAACCCTAAATTTGGCAAAAACTCCCAAATTTACCCAAAATACCCAAATTTGTTCAAAAATCATTTCAAACCTTTTGAAAACATCCAAATTATCCAAAATCACAAAAAAATTACCAAATTACCAAAATGCCCCTCCTTAACCCAAAATTTCAAAAATTCCAAAAAATCCCAAAAATTCCCAAAACCTTCCGAATATTCCCAATTTTATTTTTTTCAATTACCACATGACCCAATTTGACCAATTTGACTATTTTGACCAAAACCCCTAAATTGCCTTTAAAGGCCCAATTTCCTTAAATTCACCTCAAAAGTCCATCAATTTGGTCCCAATTTCCCCCAATTTTAATTCTAAACTCAAATATTCACCTTAAATATGACCAATATAAACCAAATACAAGCTTAATTGGCTCATGCTTTTAGCCCAATTTTGATCTAAGTCAAAACCTCAACTTTGGCCCTATGACTTGGTTCCACCAAATTGAACCCTATAGCCTACTCAAATGGCCTCAATTTGAATCCTAAACTTTTCATAAAATTCCTACACATCAAAATTGACCTTCAATTGGCATTGGTGAAACCTTAATTTCATTTAATTTTGACCTAAGTCCAAAAAACCCCAAATTTGCCCCAAATTGGCTATGTTTAAAAATTCCACCAAATTGATTGCCTTAGCCCCAAAATTGGCACCCAATTTATGTTGAAAACGCTTTATGATGTCCCTATTTACCATTCTCAATAATCAAACTTGGACTTAGCCCAAGCCTAGCCCAATCTAGACCCAAGTTTAGCCCAACATGCCCAAAGTGACCAAAATTCCAAAATCCCTCAAATTGAACCTCCAATTAAACTCAAAATCACTTCAATCCTTCACCAAAAAACTTCATTAAAATCATCTACATAATTTTGATCAATAAATTTGGCTCAAGGTCATGGCTAGCCTAGCCCAAACCCAAACTTTAACCAAATTGACCTACATGGACCCCTTCACCAAAAGTTGACCCAATCTAGCCAAATTGGTCAAGGCAAGACTTCTACACCCAAATTTTTGACCTTATTGATCAGGCTAAACTCCATGGAACCACCCAAATGAGCTATGGACCAAAGGTTCCATAAATCAAGGGATTTTCTTCAAAAATTGCTTAAGCCTAAGAGATTTTTGCCAAAACTATACACCTATCCAAATAAATTGTTGTGATAGATTCTCCTGGCTCACCTGACCTTCTGGTCGTCTCCCCTAGCCTTGCCGGCTAGCCTAGTCATTGGAGGAGCCAAAATTGTGAACTACCCACAAAAAATCCAAACCCAATTCAAAATTAGAGGCCACCTCATCCCATTTGAAGTTTAGAGCCTCTTTACCCTCCACATAGGCAACACATTGCACCCATACATTGGCCCACAGAGCCACCCTAAGACATTTTTATAAAACCTCCACCTCCATGGCCAAGGAAGGTGTGCTAAAAATTTCTTAAGGATACCCTCTGAAATCACTCCTTGAGCTTCCTTGCCACAGTGCAACCCAACCACTCCATTGCCTGAATTCCACTTGCGGGAGCTCAATTTTTGAGCTGAAATCCTTACCGGAGACAGGGCATTCTCTGTCACACATCCACAGTGCACAAAATCCAAATTAAACTCAACCACACCATCAACACACTGAACTAAGACAAAGCCTTATCAAATCCCCCTCATACAGAGCCTCTAAGATAGCTCAAGACCAACACCCAAATCTAGCCTTGATCGAATTTAGGTCTAGACCTTTCACCATGACCAGAGGCTCAGTCCTTAGCCTCCTTAGACCTCCACAATTGTACTGAGCATCTCAAGACCAACTTCCCCACTTTACGAGCCTATTTTGATTCTCCATTTAATTAGAATTAATTTAGTGGCATGTTTACCGTATGGATGTGTTCGTCACACTTAAGAAAGTCCATAGGATCAAACCTCATTAGATTTGGTTGAGTCTAGATCTTAAGGTTTGAGTGTGGACAGTTCTCAGGTTCGCCTATTTGGGGATGATGACGGGGAGTCGTCCGATCGCACGTTTATCTCGTTAACGGATGAGATCTAGCTGGATGAACTCTTGTTGCGTGAACCGCGGGCCGCGTGGCATGCCAAGGTGGAAAGCGCAATGAATGGGAGCGCGCCGCGTCGATGTTCGGAGCTACCTAGGATGAGGTGGCGCAACACATTTAAATAGATAAATAGGGAATTAAATAAATCAGAAAATGATCCCTAACATCAAAAATTCATATCTTATTTTTATGTAATGCACATTTAAATAATATCTTGGTGTAGAAAAATTACAAAAATAAAAATATCCTTTTGTTCAATGAATAAAGGGGAATAATATAGAAATAAATTGAAGTTTATGTAATGCATATTTTATTTTTAATTAATTAAACATTGTTTTAAGTCTTTTAATTCTCCATGCATGTAGACATTTCACCATGACTTGAAATTTTGGCACGTTGCCTCTGCCTTAGGGAACATTTTTTGAATTTTCCAAAGTCAGAGAGACCACTAGACAAAGATCCATATTTTTCAAGTTTATGTATATTATTTGCATAAATTAATCATAATAATTAGCATGTTGCTTATAAAATTCCAAGAAATCTTTGGAAGGTTTATTGTGACTAGAGAACCCTTTGAAAAATATTTCATGGGCTAAGTCATTAAGAATACACTTAACTTTCACCAAACCATAAAACACAAAGAAAATTAATTTAGTAAATATAAACATCTAATTGACTTGGTTTTTAATCTCCAATATAATTTTAAGTTTAAAAAACTCCCCATAAAAATTTCAAAATATTTGGAGCTCATTTGATAACTCAAGTTGAATTTCTAAGTTAAATATCATTTTTAACATTAAAATGATTTTTAACAATAAAAATATAACTCAGAAAATTATAAAAATTAGTTTTTTGGAGTTATCTGTGATTAGATAAATTTTTAAAAAATACATTTGTAATTAAAATAAAAATTCTATTTTTAAGCCTTTCTTTAATATTTAAATAATTAAAAAAATGATAAAAATCACAAAGATAATAAAATTCATAAAAATGTTCTAAATTGTTTCCTAAGCACTTAAGAACAATTAGAATATTTTTTGTGATTTTCTAAGTGAAGATATTGAATTTTGAAGCTTAAAATAATTTTTAAAGGCTAAAAATGGATTTTCACTAAAATAATTCTAACAATTCAAAGAAAAATTAACAAAATGTGAAATTTGTTTCTCTTGTTTCCTTGGCTTTAGATATATTTAATAAAAATATAAAATTAATTTTCCACATTTAAAATATTTTGTAATTAATAAATATTCCTGAACTTGAAATAATTCTAATAATTAGAATAAAACTTAAAAAATCATGAAATTTGGTCCCAATGATTCTCTAGTCTAAGTATACCTCCAATAAAAATTCTAAGTGATCAGGCTTTGCCTTGGTCAAGTTATGGAATTTTCTTTGAAAAATCCTATTCTTGCATATAAATAAATATATAAATTAAATTAAAATTTGAAAAATCACATTTTCTCCTCTGATGTCTTAATTGACCAATGAATGAGGTGGGATGAAAATTCTAAAGTCATTTGAATTAAATTTGACGAATTATGAAGTATTAGAGCCTTAGGGGCAAAAGTGTAATTTAAGAAATTTAGCCTTAATTAACATTTATGCTTAATTCAAGAAAGGGAAATGGGCAACCTTTGATCTTAATTAAGATATTTGGATGATTGAAACACAAGGGATTAATTGGTAGAAACCAATCCAATTAAAGGATAAATTTGTAATTTCCTTAAATTTTTAAAATTCGGAAGTCTAGTCAATTAAATGATCCTAGACTTAGGGGTATTATTTTGGGTGTTGATAACTCACTAATTTAACACCTCTATTTGATGTTCAAATGACTTTAAAAAAAAATGAATCATCATCACTTAAAATTCAACCCTTTTAAAAATAACTAAGACATCTATCAAAAGTCTAAAGGGCTTAGTAGTGACCCAGGCTAAATCAAATTTGGTTAAATGAGGATTAGAAAAGTGAACATAATTAAAATTTGAACATATTTAGAAACACTGCAAGCCCAAATTAAAAAGTTGGCTAAGTGTCTTGAAAACATTAATTTGCCCCTTTAAGGATCTTCACCCGCATAATCCTCAAATTAAATTATAAGTGATAAGTACGCTACTCTTAAGTATAATTGAAACATCAATGTTCGTTGAGCATTAAAGGTATTTACAGGATGTGTTATTAAGCAACATAATAAGTTTAAAAAGAGCTTGAGACTTTTCACCATGAAGTGAGAGGGAAGCCTGAACCTGCTTGTTTCTCCGGATCCGTTGGATACCTCGGAGGTCTACTAAACTTAATATGTTTTGCTTAACAAAAATCATCCTTAAGCAAAATAATAGAGACCCAGCAAGATATGACTTAGGGTTGGGTAGATCACTAAAATCTTACTTTTATGCTTTATATAAAGTGCTCTTACATGCATTTTGAGTTTCAAGTGGTGGAACAAGAAGACTCACCAGGTACGCTTTTTATAGTTTACAATGCTATCTTTCTTGTACTTTCACACTGTACTTTTTAAGCTTACAAAACTTGCGTGCCAAACAACAATGTCACTCTGCATGAAAACCAAAAGTGCTATGATAGCCACAAAACACCAAAACAAAAATCAAAACCAAAACTAAAATCAACCAAGATAAAAATCACCTCCAAAACATTCAAAATATAAACAACTCAAAATTTAATCACAAATATCACACAAAACTACAATTGCAACTAAATTAAGATGTCTATATGGGATCATCGGGAATCCCTCGGAGGAGGTAAACTACGGTTGCTAACGAGGCTTCTCACGGTCTAAATGAAATTGTGGAACTCATGAAGTTAAGTTTAGTAAATTTATTTGGACTAAGTGAATCCAATAGAAAATAATGGTACCGGAATAAGGGAACCGTAGGATCCTAACCGGTGTCGCTCTAACCAACTTTAACATGCCCCCTTCAATTTTTTTAAGAGAACTACAACCATAGGCCCACCTGATTTGACATCATAACTTGACACCCTAGAAAAGTTAAACTCATTACAGCAAGGAGCTTGGAGCTAGCATGGTGTGCAGCACGACCATCTTAAACAGGAAAACCTGTCTTCTCCAGCTAAACCATTTCCTTCCTTAGAACTAAAACAACAAGCCATAGGATTTCGAGGTTGTTTGCTTATGCAACATAAATCCTCACCTTATCTTTAGGTCTTTGTACAACAGAGCTTTACAATCTAAGTCCTAACTTGAATTAGGATTCCGAAGTTGTCGTTTGTCATCACCTAAATCCTCACATCTTCCAGGCTATTTGTTTGATCGTTTCACACGAATGTAAGCCCTAACTAATAAAATTTGCAGGAAGAAACACCTAAATATTTCTCCTCTAAACTGAAGCTAAACAATAAGATAGACTGGGAAGTCACTGAGGTTCTCCTCCGGATCTATGACCTTCCTTAGTTCTTCCTTCTTTGGATTCTATAGTAAATGTTCCAAATTTGAACCAATCTCTTTTCACACCTCTTTGTCCAATGTCATTGAAAAGTCCTAATCCTTTTGAACTCTTCGAAGATAATGTTTCTTGATTTTTATCGAGAGTTTTCTTAGGTGACTTATGTTATCTAAGATGTAATTAACTATAGGGGCTTGCCCTTATAGAAAGCTTGTTTGAACCCAGCTTAATATAAACCCTATTTAATTCTTTGTATTAAATAGGGGAAATTATTGGCAAATAAATGGTTTCACAAACCAAATGGAAGTCATATATTTCTTAGTTTATTTGATCGAGCCTCATCCTAAAGTCTTGTGTTTATCCTTCGGGATAGATACAAGGTTTGAGGTACAATGCTCTTTCATTTAAACTATGTAAAATATGGGGTCAGTTTGATTTCACATTTTTTGAAAACTTATATATATATATATATATATATATATATATATATA
>NW_018164780.1:79694-87647 GCF_001263595.1 Phalaenopsis equestris | reverse complement strand
TTCACACATCGGTAATGTGTCCATGTCCCTCTTGGACAAAATTACTCTTCTTCAGTTGACATACTTTACCCATTTCTGTCTTGGGAAAGTACGACCAACTCTTTGGACTTCAGGACTGTCTGTTCAATCACCTTTGAATAGAGGGGTTTAGGAGGCCATTAAGGAATTTTTAATCTTCAATGTGGGGTTGGACCCCACTAGGTGTGTTGATGGACTTGTTCCACCTAAGCATTGTATGTTGTGAAGTTGGTCCCGCGCCGGGTCCTAAACACTTCACATCTCCTTTTCGACTTTAAGTTGCTATTTTGCAAATATAAATCAAATTGTGTTGTACCGCACGCGCTTCAAAATTAATTAAAATTTTCTACTTTTAAATCACATTTTTAATAAAAATTTTAAAATCTTCACAAACTAAGATTTACCCGGTTGACAAATCAAGCTCTATTAATTTTCAGTGATTGCACTAAGATTACAAGTTTTTTTTTGGCCATATAGCTAACCCCAAAGCTTTCTCTTTTAATGCTGCTCCAATAGCCTACCCAACGCTGACTTTTTCTTACAACTTGTCGACAAGCCATGAAGCCTGCAATGTTGCTACTACCATTAAGTTTGGAGCCAGATTTGAAGACCTCGAGCTTATCCTCGGGAAGGCCCCGTTCGTCATAATGAAAGTCACTGCTTCAGAAATTCAGGAGTCGTCTGCTGAGTTCAACCTGAAGTGTCTTCAGAACTTCCCTTCTTATAAGAAGACCAATACTACTGTTACCACTATGTAACCTACCAAGCCTGCTGTCCCCGTTGCTGCTAAGGGGAAAGAAGTAATGAGTAATGATCATTGAAGATCTGATCTGACTGAGGGATTAACTGTCCCACCATTAGTATTCAAAATCGGATCGAGTTCAAGAACTGCACCACTAACCCAAAATCAAAGGAGAAACTGCAACGGGAGAGTTCAGAGGGCCATTAATGCTAAGGCTCTTGAGGAGATACCCGTTAAGGAAGATCCTCACCAAGACGAATCAAGATTATTAGAAACATATCCACTTCTACAGGGAAGTAGATTCCATCATTTAATGGATACCGATGGATACCTGAGTATCCAAAAAATCACCACTGCATTACCTACACTTCATGGATAGGGTGTGGAGAAAAAGAAACCTACTCCTGTTACTCTAGTCAGTTCAATTTTTTAGAGACTAGCTGCCAAAGAGGGCTGCTCAGTTAAAGAGTTACTTAAACGAGTGGGGCATGCAATTTCCCCTCGTATGAAGAAAGAAATTTTAAGGGACATCAAATCAACCAGACGATCTCAGAAGTCAACTGAAGATTTGCCTGCCCGTATTCCCGTCTGGTTCCGTTTAGGAAGCAGAGTCGACATTGCTATGGTCGCCACAGCTTCTAGCGCTACTAGGACCGTAGGTCGTTGACCAGTCAAGTCACGACTGGGTCCAAGAATTCTACCGATCACACCTTACAAGGACGCTCCTAAAGTTTCAAAGGAAAATATGAAGAAATTATCTAGTATTTTAGTCGGTTTGCACCATGGGGAGCATACTTCTCTTCAACATATCGATGTTTCTGCTGAGACACTTCGTCTCAAGACAGTACCGTCAAAGAAAAGGGTGTGGGTACCTAAGGTCGTTGTACCGATAAGGTTCGATGAGCCCTTAGGGCAAGATCATGGAATGAAGCTAGGGTCCAAAGTATCTGACATTGTTGCAACAATTGCCAGCGAGATTGAAGAACAAGAGGAGGAGGTCCAGCAGTCATCCTGATCTTAAGGCAATTCAAGAATCAATAATTAAAGTAAAAGTTGAAAATCTCAGGGTTGAGATTTCTGAGTTGGCTCGAGAATATGGAGTCTCCATCGATGATGATGAAGGCTTTGACTATAATGATTACCTTAAAGAAGATTTCATGGATTTTCATGTCGTTGAAACCAGAGCCGCTACATCCGTGCGAGGTTTAACCTCTCCTCGAAGAGATCACCATAGATGAGCTGTGTAGGGGTATCCTCCTATGCATAAGGGATGAACAAGTCAGTCAACTAGAGAAAAGGATAGAAGAGATGGCCGCAGCCATGACCTCCATGGCCACAATTCAAGGACAATCTCAACTCCCATAGATAGCCCCCACAGTTAGCCTCTCCAGAGGTCAACCAACTAGAAATTATACATATTACAGATGAAAGAAGAGAAGTCACCTCAGCAAACAAAGATGAGCAACCAAAGAAAGATTCTCCATCGAGCGTCATGCCAGAGAAAGAATTTAAGCAAATGGTCGAGCAGGTTCGGGAGGCCTTAACCTAATCTAAGTGTGGTGCATTGGTTTTAAAGGGTAGACCTTACCCAGAAGAACTTGATACCGTACCCTTCCCCAAAGGTCCCTAAAAATTCAAAACAATATATAACACACTTCCGAGCCAGTTGTGGCAGCACAAGAAATAGCGAAGCTTTACTCTTGCAACAGTTTATCAGCAGCCTGTCAGGGATTGCTTTTGATTGATATGCTGATTTTCCCAACGGATCGCAACAGATCGGTTAAGACATTTGCCGAGCTGGAACAATTATTTGTGAAGAGATTTGTTGGAGCACAACACCATGTTTCTATAGGAGAGCTCCTGATAGAAAAGCAAAAGTACAACGAGACTTTGGTGGATTACATCTTAAGGTGGAGACGACCACCTTAACATGAAGGGTGAACCTCAGCTACAGGAACATCATACGATTGAGATTTTACTCGAAAGAAGTCATAGGCCAGTAGCTTTCATGCTCAAGGGACTCACCATCAAATCCTTCGAGAAGCTGCTCAGTAAAGCCAACAATCTTTAAGAGGAAAGAAATCAAACATGTGGATTCTCATGAGAAATCCAAGGCAACCAGAGTATTTAAAAAGAAGTCAGGAACAGTAGCGAATGTCGAAAAAGGAAAGCAACCAATGAAGATATATCCAGAAAATCCTCGCCAATCTTCATCACAGCATGCTTAAAAACAGAGTAACCAGTCCAACGAGCGACCGCCTCAAGAAGGATCACCTCGAACAGAGAATAAGAGAATATCTCTGACAAAATGATATAAAATGGTGTATTGTTTCAAAGATGAAGCCGTATCCAAAATGTTCAGAAGTCTGATGAAGAAGCCTGAATTTAGACTACCGGATCCAAAGAAGCTCGAAGAGATCGATAAGAAAGATCAACCAAATTATTGCCCATATCACAGATTGTTGGGGCACACTATAAAAGAATGCTTCATTTTTAAGGATTGGCTCGAGAAGAATATTAAATATGGGAGTATAACGATCCCGAAAGATATTTAAAAGAACTTGAAAAAGGTTCCATAAATATGATTTCGGGTGAGCCAATCTCTCCGATTGATCCATATACTAGAGAAGATGGATGGAGTACGACTTGGGACGAGCTCAAGAGGGTCCTAAACCAAATCCATGATGCATTAAAAAAATCTTCCGCATGTACTGAAGAAGATGGATGGAATGCAGTCTGGAGCAAATCTTCCAAGAAAATATTGAACCAAATCCAGAATGCTTCAAAACAAGCCTCCGTTCAGAATCTTCAGCCTGCCAAACTCGAGATGAAGATTTCACCAGAAGATTCGTCATCGTCAAAGACAAAGAAGAAGAAGAACACCACCTTGAAGATTGATAGCACGGGGGGTAGGATAAGGGGCTGCCTCTACTAGATTGATTGTCTTGGATTTGGGAAAGAAAATCCTCAAACCCTTGACTTTGTATGATTATCTTTTTGCCTCTCTGGGGTCTTATGAATATAATGATTGTGATTTTGGCTACATTTTAATTGTTTATGGTGATAACATAACTGATTTTAACCAATCTAGCTTTGATCTCGATTCTCAAAAAGATCCTCAAATCATAATTGAGTCTGATGAACTTGTTGTCAAAACTGAAGAAGACATCAATGATACCGCTTACGACATTACCAGAAGTGGGAACCAATTCTCGAGCATCACGGTGCACCGCTTGCCGTCAACTTAGATCTTCCCGACAAAGAAGAAACACTAGAAGATTTGACAATGATATCTCAAGAAGAAGAGATTGCAGAAGTGAACTTAAGGAGTGGGAGAGTATTACCCCCAAGAATAGCTCCGATAAACAAAGGAAAACCAATATATACTCGAGAAGAGCTACCTCCACCTCCACCAGTGGAAGAACTACATAACCAAGAGAAAATTAAAGGACCATACAAAGTAGATTATAACATGCTAGCTCATCTTAAGAAGTTACCGACTAGATTAAGCATCTACGACGCCCTAATCCTATCCTATAAAAGGAGATGAGAGAGTCTCTGGTTACAGCTTTGATTGACCTAGAGATTGGCTTAGCTCAGTTGGCTAGCACATCCTCAGATATCCTCAGATGAAGTTTGTAGTTTGTTCGTTGAAAGAACAGTTTGGGGTAACCTTCACAGATGAAGATTTGCTGCTTGGTACTACCGATCACAACCGACCACTACAACTCCACTAACATCGACAGATTTGTGTTGTCCGGAGTTTTAGTAGATCCTGGAGCATCACTCAACTTGATAAGTCTACGGACATTGGCATATTTGGACATTGAAGCTCAGGAACTTACGGCAGATAAAATGATTTTAAAAGGATTCAACCAAAAGGGAGAGAGAGCCCTTGGATCTATTACACTGTTTATGAAGGTTTGAGAACTAGCAACAACTGTTAAGATTCATATCATTGACACCGAGACCTCTTTCAATGCTTTACTTGGTCGACCATCAATTCATGAACACAATATGGTTCCATGGTCTCTACACCAATGCACTAAGTACTATAAAGAAGGATAAGAGCATTGCATCCAAGGAGATTTACAACCATTTTCAGTTCATGAAGTTGGTATTCATGAAGATGCTGCCAAGATGCTGCCTACTACGTACGTGCCTCTGAAGAAAACTGTCTTCTCTCACAAAATTGTCACAAATAAAAGTGAAAATTCAGAAAAATCACAAAGAGGAGGCCATTCAACTCCGCTTCAGCGATCTTCCACCACTCTTTTACAGTAAATTGGTGGGGGTTCTTTTAGTTCGTGCACCCGAGGTCAAGGCCGGTGACGTGGATGAGGAAGAACCAATTTAATCGTTTCCAACCATCAACTTTAGTGGTGAAGACAGCTCCAAAGATGAAATGATGATGAAAAAATAGAAGAAATCTCAGTACGAGATATCCTTAGAAGATGCGGAGAATAGCAAATACGAGACAATGTATGATTGGATAAACCACTATGTGAATGCTATGACCCTTACTCCAATTCTCCTTCAAAAGATTGAGAGTTTAGAGATCAAGGAAGTCCATAGTGCTGGTTCAAAGCTGATCAAGTTTTATCGTGATTCTACCTCTACTGATCTTGAAAATTATGTAAATTTGGATGATGATCCTAATGAGTTAATGGAATTGCATTTTGGTTACTTTTCACCTTGTGTACAAAAATTGATTTAACAGGGACACTTGCCGAAACAAATGCCAAAAGATAAATTTTAACTTTTTGAAAGATTATGGAATATTAAAAGTCGAACTCTCAACTCAAAAGAGGGTCTCGAATTTGGTACAGTCGGATTTGGTCGGATTTGGTACAGTTGGGCCAGTCGATGATTCAAAATTTTGCATGGTTATTACTAGTGAATTAGAAGAGGATTGCCTCGACATAGAGGATGACTCTATTGATCAACTGCTAGAAGATGCTCTGCCAAAATTTGAAGAAGAAATCAAGTCAACTGTTGATGTGTTAAAGGAAATCAACCTCGGGATGGAAGAACAACCCTGACCCACATTTATAAGTTCTGTACTCAAGAATGAAGAATCTTTACAACTGATCAAATTGCTAACAAAATTCAAAGGTTTCCTTGCATGGAGCTACGATGAGATGCCAGGATTTTTAGCAGAGGTTGCAGTTCATAAACTAGGGATATACAAAGATATGACACCAGTAAAACAAGCTACCAAAAGAATGCACCTCGAAATAGAGCAGCAAGACATCACCGAGGTGAAGAAATTAAAAGACATTAACTTTGTAAAAGAAGATAAATACCCCACGTGGTTGGCCAAAATTGTTCCAGTCAAGAAGAAAAATGGACAAATCCATGTTTGTGTTGACTTCAGAGATTTGAACAAAACATTTCCAAAAGATGAATTTCTGTTACCGATACCAGAAATGATGGTGGATATCGCTTCGACACACGAAATTTGCTTCGCGCTTCGACACACGAAATTTTCTCCTTCATGGACGGATCGTCGGGATACAACCAAATCAAGATGGCTTCTGAGGATGCAGCACTTATAGCCTTCAGAACACCAATTGGAATTTTCAATTACAAAGTGATGTCGTTCGACCTAAAGAATGCTCGAGCAACATATCAATGTGCAATGATAAATATTTTTGACAACCTCATTCACAAGCAAGTGGAATGCCACGTGGATGATTTGGTCATCAAGAGCAAACATAAGATAGACTATTTGTACGATTTGAGGATCATGTTCGAACGGTTGCGACGATATGACCTTAAAATGAATCCCTTAAAGTGCGATTTTGACATTACCTCTGGGAAATTTCTAGAATTTGTTCTCCGTCATCAGGGAATTGAGATTGACCTGGATTAGATTAAAGCTATCTTGGAAATGCCTCCTCCTAAAACCTTAAAACAACTACGTTCTTTTCAAGGGAAGTTGGCATATTTGAGACGCTTTATTTCTAATCTCTCATGTAGCTGTCAACCCTTCTCGACATTAATTAAAAAGGACGCTAAATATGTTTGGGAAGAACCCTTCTCGACATTAATTAAAAAGGATGCTAAATATGTTTGGGAATAGAAATGCCAACGGGATTTTGAGAATTTTAAACAATATTTAATGACACCTCCTGTTTTGGCAGCCCCTATCACAGGGAAACCATTGATACTCTATACCGTAGCCTTGGACAACTCTCTTGGAGCCTTCTTAGCCCAAGTCAATGATGAGGGTAAAGAAAATGCACTCAACTATTTGAGCCGCTGTATAATACCGATGGAGATAAGGTATCTACCTATTGAGAAGCTTTATCTAGCGTTACTTTGCCGCCCAAAAACTTAGACATTATATGCTAGCTCATAAGGTCAATCTAATCTCGAAAGTTAATCCGTTGCAATATCTGATGACTCGGCCGACCCTTTCTGGTAGATTGGCGCGATGGTCGATGATATTATTGCAATTTAATATAACTTTCGTTACCCTCCGTGCTATCAAGGGACAGATTCTAGCAGACTTTCTCGCTGCACACTGATCCCAAATTTTTATATGTAAGATTTATGAAGTTGACACCACAACAACGCTAAAAACATGATCCTTATATGAAAAGTAAGTTGTGTAAAATATATATAATTATAGGCAATTTATAATAGGATCTATGCAAGTATACATATCGTTATCAAGTAATAATGGACTTTCTATTTAAGCCCCAAATATCAATCCCACGGGGAAGGTGTAAGTTAGCAATGATGAATTTTATCAGAAAATTTACAGAAAATCAAACAAAATCACTTTCACTAATTTTGAATGTTGAGATATTAACAAAACTAAAATACTTAACTATTAGAAAAATGAAAATGAAAATTTTGAATAATAATAACTAATCTACTAATTATGTTTTTGTAATGAAGATTTCTTATGTGAAAAAGCATCCTTCCCACTATAATGAAATTTTGGTGAAATGAGATGAGATAAATGTTTTTAATATGTATTGTGCCAAATAGGAGCAATTTTTATTCTCTACCTTGATACAGTGCATAGAAAATCATTGGCTAATCTTAGGTTTAGTCCCTAAATCTGTGGCTAGGCTAGGAGGATACCGACTCCCACTCCAGAGCTCCCACTCCCTTCACTTGAAGGCTAACTCTCGCTTTAGTTTTTAAACACTAAGACCAAATTGGGGATTTTAGTCTGT
>NW_018164780.1:71336-79521 GCF_001263595.1 Phalaenopsis equestris | reverse complement strand
TCCACACTCGGTTGGATAACTCATACTCCATTTCCCGGATCATGTGTTTCACAACATATTTTAAGAAATCAATTGGTCAGAGTGAAACAGTTTCACACTAAATCTCACCACAAAAACTCTAAACTATGAAAGCAAAATCACTAATTGACTCTAATATGGTAGTGGAATGGAATGATGTGGAGTAAAAAATGAATGTAGAGGAACCAATTTTCTGATGAAATTTGACTCCAAATAGAGCCTAAGGTTAGTTCTCCAAGAGGTGCCTCCAAAAAATCTTCAAAAAGTTGTCTAAATACATAAAACCTTCTAGAAATGGGTTCTGCACCGCCTTTGGCACCGTCAACGCTGAGTAAAAATCTCCAGCGTTAAATTGTTCTGTGTCGTCGACACTGACCTCGGTGCTGAGCATTTCTTCAAAAACTCAATTTTGACTTTAAATTTCATCCTTTTTTGCTTTATTTTTGCTTCAAGCCTTAAAAATCAAAAACCTGTAAGAAAACATCAAAATACCTTCCATTAAAGTGAAATATCACCAAAAATAGGTATAAAATATGGGTCTAAAAATGCATATATTTTCAGTATATCAAAATCCCCCAAACTTACATGTTACTTGTCCTCAAGTAACTTCTCTACTACATAAAAATTATGACTTATGGTAAAAAATTTAACTTTTAGACTTCCATATTTTAGTTTTTTATATATAATAGTTTTAACTTAAAAAAATTTCAAAACAACTCCAGTTAATACTAAAGGTGTAAGGATATTCAGTAATTAAGTCTAAGGTTTCTGATCCTCTATTTCTTTCAAGAAAAAATACAATTTGTTATATTAAAGTCACTTAGGAAATTCATTATTAATAATTAAGTTAACATTCAAATAAAAAGTTTAGAAAATGTGTCCTAGTCTTTTTCCTTAAGCTAATTCAATTGAAGCCAATTTTTAATTAGGCGTCTCGTCAAGCTTCTCCTCACATCTTTTCTTTTATTTTTTATTTTTCTTTTCTTTTTCTTTTTTTCCTTTTCTTTTTTCTGAGGATTACTATATTTGGATAGCCTTTAATGATTTTGAATTCACTATCCTCTTCTTAAAGTTAAAAACTTTTTACATTTATTCACTTAACAAATTTATATTAACTTAAAGATTCATAAAGTTTAATTCTGTTTAATTCTTTTCTTTTTACATGAACCTGTTTAAGATTTTTAATACTTTAAAAATACAAATTTCTTTTATTAAAAATAGAAAAACATAGTTTTATTCTCTTTTTCTAAATATCTTAGTGCCTAGAGTTAACCTTTATTATTGAAAATTTTTACTTAAATTTACTATATATTTAGAAACATAAATATAGTTATCCAAAGTTAACTCATAATACCAAAGGTCATGTTAAATTTAAAATTTGGAAAATATAGTTAAGTGAGGAGAAATAAAATTAAGTTCTTTTCTAATAATGATATTTCCCCCCCGTCCCACCCCCCCCCGAACTTAAATTTTTTAAAAAAGATTTTTACATGAAGAACTTTAAAAATGAAGGGTAGAAGAAAGCATTAAATACATAAAAAAAATTCACATTACAGTTTCCCCTAAAAAAACAACAGAGTCTTAACAACAACATAACACAAACAATAAAATCACACAGTACAAACACATACAAACAAACAAACAAACAAACAAAAAGATCACCAGTCATCATCTTCCTCATCATCGACATCTAACTTCTGCTGCTGATATGGAGTATAAGTAGGGTGAATAGGGAACTGAACTGTATGGTCACCCCTCAAGTATCTCACTAAAGCATCATCATAAGCAGCGTTATACTCAAATTTCTGACGAATCAAATCATTAGTGTGAGCATTTTTGGCCTCCATATTGTGCATCCTATGATTCATACTCAAAATATCTCCCTGTTGAATCATCTTCTGATCCAACAACTCCCTGTTGCTGGGGTCACTTGAAGTAAGCTCACTAGGGGTTCTAGAAGTAGAAGGAATATCCTTGACCTGTCTTCCAGATCTCCAATCAACATGAGACTCATAAGTCTTGATGTTGGCAGGCCCAATGGGGCTCTGAGGCTCAATCCTCTCCTCATTAGGTCTGTACACAACTCCTGACTGCTCATAATCAAAAAGTGTGTAAATCAGAGCAGGGTGTGCCAATCCACCAGTGGTCTCTCCCAGAGCAATAGATCGAGTGTTCATATAAATGATAGAGCCTACATTTATATCCATCACTTGCTGAATACAGTAGTTTAGGATGGCTTTATCCTTGGTCACTTCACTATGATGATTCGTTGGAATCATCCTCCCAGAAATAAAATAGTGCCAGACTTTAGATACTACATTTAACATAAAAAAGGGAAAGTTAACTTTAACTCCATTTTTTATTTTCCAAGCTCCTTTTTCACTTGTCAGAAAAGAAATAACTTCATCTAAAGCCTGATATGTAGCAGAAAAAGAATGAACTGGCATCTATACACATCTTCTAACTGATAAAACTCATTAATTTTTCTTAGACTAAACTCCAACCTTTTTCCTCGAACAAAAATAAAATCAACAGAAGCATCAGAAAGGTTGGAAAAAAATTCCATCACAATCCCAGCTATCGCATCAGTAGTAAAATAACAGAAGTTTTCTCATTGCCGAGCGATAATTAATCGTTCAACTTCTCCTCCCAGATTTTTAAAACCTCGGTCCTGAATTACTTTTTTATTTTCTTGTAAACTATGAAATCAAGCACTGGCTCTGAAGCTAACAAATCTCTGCTCGTCATATTCTACTTTTCTTTTGCTCGATTTAGGTGCCATAGGAAATCTAGAAAAATTTGAAAAATTTTCAATAGATCCCAAAAATTCTGAAAATCAAAATATAAACTAATTTAATCTTAAATCCACCAAGTAAGAGTTCTTCACCAAAACATTTTCTCAAAATTTCTCAAAAAAATTTCAAAATTTTGGATCTAGTTAATGTGAGAAAAATCTTTGGTGAAAACAAAAATTTTTTACTTTAAAGTGTAGCACTTACCTAGAAAAGATGAAATTTGAAGTTTCTTTGCCTCAAAATTGCCTCAAATCCGCCCAAAATCAAGCCCTAGGTGTAAAACTGAAGGCTGAAGGTGACTTAAGGGGGGTAAAAATGTAGGTTTGCGGTGAAAATCACGAATTAAAGGGTTAATTCGCTGCTCTCGGGTTGAGGGTGCCGTCGGCGCCAATGCCAGTGCCGTTGGCGCTGAAGGCCCGAAATTCACTATTTTGATTTTTTAAATTTTCACTTTCCTTTCAATTTTCTCCAAAGTTTTTAGTATTCTTAAACACAAATTTTTATCTAAATTCATAAATTCACATTTCAAAAACAATCATTTTCACAAAGAACAACAAACTGTATATGAAAATACACTTTGTACAAACACATTTCACAAATCACAAATTCACACTTATTAAGCGAACTAATTATAAATCAGCGTTGAAATCAAGCCACAACACTAAACACTGACACAAAACTATACACATAATCAAATTCTCATATTTATCAGTAAGAAGTCTCCCATCAGACGTTTTAATTTTGAGAACAGTGTTCAGATTTTCTTTTATGCTTGACAGAGATATTTAATCATTCAGCCTCATCTTCAGTGCTTTCACCTCCTCTAATATCTCCCATAAATTGGTAATGAACATATAGGTTGTAGAAGGATCGGTACGGGAATTAATCTGTCAAATTTTCTTTGATCCACCCCTTTTCTTTAAACATCCGAACTAATCCTGCTTCAAAAATTCTAGTGTGATCAAAATTTTCTTTCACTCTCTAATTTAGGTACATTCTAGTGTGATCAAAATTTTCTTTCACTCTCTAATCTAGGTACACAAAAAGGTACTTGAGATCTCCTACAACATTCATAATACTCTGAAGTTCTCTTTCAATTTTCTTCAATTTCTTCTCTAAAACAAGCGAGCTTCCAACTGCTGGTGGCATTAATAGAGATGAAGCATGTGAAGAATGATCTATAATACCATTTAGTGCGATTACCAACATATTGATCATCAATAGGAATCATAGGCTCCCATGGTAGTAAGACTTTTTCCCAACTTTCATATGGCACTTGGGATTGACTGCAAATCAGAAAAATTGTTGAAGGATGCCCAAGTCCATAAATTGGCCCATTCATAATGATTTCCATCACAGATTTAAATATAATTGAATCTATATCAATAAGTTTTTCCATTTGAATGCAGTAGTTTAAAATAGCACTCTCCTTGGTGACTCTACTGATCTTCATAGTAGGGAGTAATTTTATACAAATAAAGAAATGCCATTGTTTTGAAATTGGATTAAGTGATGAAGTAGGAAAAATAATATATCCTTCATCTTGTACTCCCACATATCACTTTCATCCGTCAGAAAATTATAAATATCTTGCATCAAATCTCGCGTAGGAATGAAATTTGCATAATGATAGATTGGAACATTTTCTATCATATAGAATTCATTAATCCTCGCAGGAGTAAATGGTACAACCTTATCTCAAACGAAGACAACTCCTTGGGTAATTCCATGTAGATTTGCATAGAACTCCTTCACGATAGATATAACAACCGCAGCGGTAGTGTAACAGAGAACTTCCCATCGCCTTAGCAGAATGATTTTGTCAACTGGAGCACTTGGATTGATCAACCCATGATTAACAAATCCTCTTTCCTTGATCAATCTCTTCTTTATAATATTTTTATAGTATAATCTCTACGCGTTGAAACTAATAAACTTTCTTCTATTAAAAACTCTATACCTCGAATTATTTCTGGAATTGAAAGCCATGAAATCAAAATATAGGAAGTTTCTAGGCGTCCTAGGTAGTTTTTAGGACTTTAAAAACAACTCTAGGCGGTTATTATGGAGCAAAATCTCG
The DNA here is from genome assembly GCF_001263595.1 of Phalaenopsis equestris. Taxonomy (NCBI): domain Eukaryota; kingdom Viridiplantae; phylum Streptophyta; class Magnoliopsida; order Asparagales; family Orchidaceae; genus Phalaenopsis; species Phalaenopsis equestris. Next base: position 74,628 of record NW_018164780.1, on the reverse strand, counting down.
CCAAAGTCTGCCAAAAGTCGTAGGAACCATCCAACCGTCCTCGGCACCGCTAGCGCTCTCAATGGGCGTTGCCGACGCTGAGATTAATTTCATTGGGCGCCGTCGGCGCCAGTGGCCAAATTTTTGTGAATTTTTTATTTTTCGTTCAATTAAATCTCAACTTTTCATCCAATACCAATATTAGGCTTAATTTATAATAAATGTAATTGTGTAGGATTATTATATACTAATATATAAGAAACTTAACAAACTAAATAGTAATACATAAACATATAAGTACGGGTTGCCTCCCATAAAGCGCTTAGTTTAATGTCGTCAGCCTGACATACCATTTTTTTAGTTGGGTTGACTTAACATTAAAAATTGTTTAAATTGAGGTATGTGTCTTTCATAATAGTGTTTCGAACGATGCTCATTAACTTTAAATATCTTTCCAGTGTTAGGGTCTTCAATCACAATAGTTCCATAATGATAGACTTTAATTACTTTAAATGACCCTAGCCATCTGGATTTCAGTTTTCTTAGAAACAATCTCAATCTTGTATTATATAATAGAACTTCTTGTCCATGTTCAAATTTCTTCTGAATAATCTTCCTATCATGCCATATTTTCATTTTCTCTTTATATATTTTTGCATTATCATATGCTTCATTTCTAATCTCCTCAAGTTCATTGAGTTGCAATAATCTTTTCTCACCAGCATCTTTTAGATTAAAATTAAATTCCTTAATAGCCCAAAATCCTTTATGCTCTAAGTCTACAGGTAAGTGGCATGTTTTTCAAAATATCAGTCTGTATGGAGACATTCCTATAGAAGTCTTATAAGCAGTTCTATACGCCCATAATGCTGTGTCAAGTTTAGCAGACCGATCTAATTTATAAGGATTTATAGCCTTTTCTAAAATGCATTTAATTTCATGATTTTATATCTCTACTAGACCACTAGTCTGAGGATGATAAGCAATACATAATCTATGCATAATATCGTATTTCTTAATTAATTTCTTGATTCTCTTATTCCTGAAATGAGATCCTATATCAGTAATAATTATTCTTGGCATTCCATATCTTGTAAAAATATTCTTCATTAAAAATGTAGAAACACTTCGAGCATCACATCTTGGTACAACAATAGCTTCAATCCATTTGAACATATAATCAACATCAAGTAATATATATAAATTCCTAAATGAAGGTATAAATGGTCTCATAAAATCTAATCCCCACACATTAAAAATTTCAACTTCTAATGTTTAATTTAGAGGCATTTCATTTCTTCTAGAAATATTTCTTACTTGTTGACATTGATCGCATGTTTTACTATATTCATTAACATCTCTAAAAGAGTAGGCCAATAAAATCCAGCTTGCAAAATCTTATATGCAGTTCTATTCATTCCAAAATGTCCTCCAAATTCAGGATCATGGTATCTTTCAATTATCTGTTGAGTTTTTTCATAAGGCACACACCTTCTAATAATAAGATCTTTACATTGTTTATATTGATATGGGTCATCCCAAAAGTAGAATTTTGAATCATATATAAATTTATTTAATTGTGGATTTTTTATATCAGGTGGTAAAGTATCACTTACAATATAATTTACTATATCGGCATATCACAGTACATTCATTTCATCAATACTATATAATTTTTATAGTTTTTTAACTTCTCTATTAATATTTGCTCTTGAATTTCTGTTAATTCAGAAGATGCAATAACAGGCAATGTAGATGACTCTCCTAAAAACACATATTTTAAATAGGCAGGTAATATTTTCAGTTCAAGTTCAGGTGGTTTAATACTTCAAGAATAATTCAAATGCTTTTATGCATTCTTCATTAAAATCAAATTTTGTATCTTTTTCTAAAAGTTGGCATAAAGGCTTAGTTATTTTTGAAAATTTTTTATGTAGCGCCTGTAAAAACCAGCATGTGCTAGAAAACTTTTCACCCTTTTAATGCTAGTAGGTGTTGGTAATTTCTTTATAACTTGGATTTTTGCAGGATCTACTTCCATGCCCTTTTCAGAAATTTTATGCCCAAGTACAATACCTCCTGCAACCATAAATTGACATTTTTCCCAATTTAATACTAAATTGACTTTTTCACATACTTCTAGAACTTTTTCTAAATTATTAAGGCATTATTCAAACGAAGTTCCAAATACAAAAAATATATCCATAAACACTTCCATTCCATGTTCTATAAAATAACTGAAAATTGACATCATACATCTTTGAAATGTTGCAGGTGCATTGCACAGTACAAAAACATTCTACAAAAAGCAAATGTTCGATATGAGCTTGTAAATATTGTTTTCTCTTGATCCTCTAGAGCAATTGGAATTTGGTGATAACCGGTATATCCATCTAAAAAATAATAATACTTATTCCCTGCCAATCTATCCAACATTTGGTCTAGAAAGGGTAAATGAAAGTGATCTTTTCTAGTGGCCATATTTAATTTTCTATAGTCAATGCAAATTCGCCAACCAGTTACTTATCTTAGTGGTATTAATTCATTTTTCTCTTTTTCATCAATGTCACTATAGTCACACCTCCTTTCTTTGGAACACAGTGAATTGGGCTTACCTAAACACTATCTAAAATAGGATGTATAATTCCAACATCTAACCATTTTAAAATCTTTTTTTGAACAACTTCTTTCATTAAGTTTAATCTTCTCTGAGGATCAGCTTTAGGTTCATATTGTTCATCTAATAAAATTCTGTGCATAGAAATTGAAGGACTAATTCCTTTAATATCTGCTAAAGTCCATCCAAAAGCCTTTTTATACATTTTCAACATTTCTATTAACTTTTCTTTCTGAATTTCAGTTAACTTAAAAGATATAATAACATACAATATAGATGATTCTCTTAAAAATGGATACTTTAAATGGGTAGGTAATATTTTTAATTCAAGTTCAGGTGGTTTAATACTTGAAGGAATAAGATTTTTACTATCGTTTTACAACAATTCTAACGGTTCAAATTTGCCCTGAATATAATCCAAATCTTCTTCTTTAACTTCATCTTCATTTTTAAAAATTCTACTTGCTTAAATTTATCTTTGAATTCTTTATTAAACTGTTCATTACTTAAATACTCGGCTACTTCCATCCTAAAGCATTCATTATCTTTTTCTATTGCAGGATATTTCATAGCTTTTGCTATATTAAATTTTACTTCTTGATCATTAACTCTCATTATTAATTCTCCTTTTTGTACATCTATTACAACTCTTCCTATTGCAAGAAATGGTCTCCCTAAAATAATAGGAATCTCTTT
>NW_018164780.1:69032-69970 GCF_001263595.1 Phalaenopsis equestris | reverse complement strand
TTGTGATAGTTCTCCCCAAGTTCTAATAGATCTGTATGCTAATGAATTTAACCAAGCCTTGGCTTTATCCCTTAATGAAAAAGTAAAAAAGTTTAAGCCTAACAACATCATTAGACACTTTGTCGTATTTAAATGTAGCACAAATTTCAAGAAAATTAGCAAGATGTAAGTTAGGATCTTCAGTAGGTTATCCTCCAAACTGATTATTTTGTATCATTTAGATAATAGCAGATTTAAGCTCAAATGAATTAGTAGCAAAATCAGGATTTTGAATAATTAAATGAAATTCATCTGCTGTCGGATTTGCATAATCTTTTAAAGGACTTTGCCGATTTTCATTTATTGGATTTTCTATATTATTCGCCATTTATTTCAAATTTATAGTTTCTCTTTATTGATTTTGAATTTTTCTAAAAGTAAATTCTAATTTTGAATCGTAAGATACTAAACCTTCAGATCTAATATTTCGCATAAACAAATAAAGCAAGCAAGGTAAAATTTCTTTAAAAATACAATCTTAATTAATTTTTTTTAATTTTTTTTATTTTTTTAATATTTTTTTAATGTTTTTATAAATTTGTATATATATATTATCTAAATTTCTTAATTTATCAAAAGTATTTAATTTAATTAAATTTAACAGTTACCTTCCCCGACAACGACACCGAAAACTTGATCCTGATTTTTTATATGTAAGGATTTATGAAGTTGACACCACTACAGTGCCAAAAACTTAATCCTTATATGAAAAGTAAGTAGTGTAAAATATATATAATTATAGGCAATTAATAATGGGATTCTACACAAGTATACATATCGTTACCAAATAATAATAAACTTTCTATTTAAGCCCTAAATATTGATCCCACGGGGAAGGTGTAAGTTAGCAATGATAAATTTTAACAGGAAATTTACAGAAAATCAAATGAAATTACTGT
>NW_018164780.1:61822-68674 GCF_001263595.1 Phalaenopsis equestris | reverse complement strand
CTAAAGATTCTCCAATTTTACACCCAACAAAGGATATTTCCCTATTTATTTGCACTTAATTTCATGATCAAATTTCTCCTTCATGAAATCAAATGTGATCCTCACTCTGTTGTAGAAGTCATACTCTATTTCCCGGATCATTTGTTTCACAACATATTTTAAGAAATCAATTGGCCAGACTGACAAGTAAATTAAGTTTGGAGTTGAATTATTTTATATTTTAATTATGGCACATTCATATTATCTCTTCATTTCACCATATCTCATAGTAGGGGGAAAGATAGAGAGAACTACTCACACTTCATGAGAAAGATACAATAAAACATAAATTTCATATATAAAAGAAAGTTCATACAACATTAAATAAACAAATAAAACTTATCTGAAACTTTTTGTCAAAGGAAGTCCTTTGTAGCCTTTCCTTAGAAATGCAGGAAGAAGAATTATCTCACTTTTCTCTATCTCCAACACTCTTACGGAAAGTTTCACACTAAATGTCACCACAAAAACTATAAAATATGAAAGCAAAATCATTAATTGACTCCAATATGATAGTGGAATGGAATGATGTGGAGCAAAGAATGAACATAGAGGAGTCAAAAATGTAGAGAAGCTAATTTTTGATGAAATTTGGCCCCAAATAGGGCCCAAGGTCGGTTCTCCAAGAGGTGTCTCCAAAAACTCTTCAAAAAGTCGTCCAAATATATCGAACCTTCTAGAAATGGGGTCTGCACTGCCTTTGGCGCCGTCGGCGCTGGTCTAGCACCGTCAGCTCTGAGTAAAAATCTCCAACGTTAAATTGTTCTGCGCCTTCGGAGCTGACCTCGAAGCTGAGCATTTCTTCAAAAACTCAATTTTGACTCGAAATTTCATCTTTTTTGCTTTATTTTTGCTTCAAGCCCTAAAAAACAACAACCTGCAAGCAAACATCAAAATACCTTCGATTAGAGTGCAATATCACCAAAAATAGGTATAAAATATGGGTCTAAAAATGCATATATTTTCAATGTATCACACACCCACTGCCAACTGCACTCCCACTACCAGCTGGGTCCTCTCTCAACGATGAGTTACCAGACGAGCAGATACTACAAATGGAATTCTCTAGTGCGCAACGCTGGAAAATGTACTTCGAAGGAGCTTTGTCAGCCAGAAAGGACAAAGGATCAGACACAGTTATACCAGGCAAAGTTATACCAGGCAAAGCAGGTAGGATAAAGGATCCAAAATAGTTAAACTAGACAAAGCAGAGATTGGTTTGTTTTTCATCACACAAGATAAAGGTAACAGAGCCATATACCAACAACGAAGTAGAATATGAAGCGTTAATCACTGGATTAGAGGTTGGTAATCTAGATGGACATAACATACATTGCCATCTATGGTGACTCACAACTCTTCATCCAACAAGTCATCGGAAAATACAAGATTTTAAAACTGAGATTAGCAGAATACCATCAATACATGATGAAGCTGCTGGAACAGATCTAACTTTCTATCAGATTTCTAGTGGAGATAATGCCGATGCTGAAATGCCCATGCTGATGCTCTAAAAAAACTTGCAAAAGAAATGGCATGTCCCCTGGAAGATTTCATTGAAATCACAATACAAGGAAGGTAAGTTTTGTCTTTAATTGACCTCAGAACTCTACACAAGCTCAAAAAAGAAGAAGCGATAAATGTAGTTGTTGATATCAATGAAGATTAACACAAGCCATTAATAGAGTATTTGCTTACTTGAAAGCTGTCAGAGGACAAGTCTGGGGCACATCACATTACAAAAAGGTCTATGTCATACGTCTTAGTTGGTGATGTTCTCTACAGTAGATCATTCAAGTAGATGTGGCTACGATGTTTGAGTAGAGCTGAGGCACATAATATTGTTAAAGAAGCACATACCAGATCGTGTGACACTCACCAGTTAGAACCAAAGATGAAAATGAAGATGAAAAGACTTGGATAGTATTGGCCGGCAATGATGTCCGATTGCATGGATACAACCAGAAAATGTCACCAGTGCCAAGTGCATTTACACCAACCTCCGAATATGCTACACCCAACTGTTGCCTCGTGGCCATTCGAGTGTTAGGGCACATACATAATAGGTCCGATAGACCCTCCATATTCCATAGAACACAAATTTATACTTGCCATTACAGATTATCTCTCTAAATTGGCAGAGGCACTACTGTTACGAGAGGTTACGACACAACACGTCCTTCAATTCTTCAAAATCCAAATCGTCTACCATTTTGGAGTACCGCGGAGAATAATTTCTGACAATGGGACAACTTTTAAAAGTATAAAGATCAATAATTTTGTCAAACGACACGGGATAGATTGGAGATACTCTACAATTTACTATCCCATAGCAAATGGCTTGGCTGAAGCCTTCAACAAGACATTAGTACAAATTTTAAAGAAAACACTAGAAGAAACAAAAGGGATTGGCACAATAAAATGTTAGAAGCCTTGTGGGCCTACCGGACGACGTTCAGGACTCCCACTCAGTGTACACCCTACATGCTAGTGTACAGGTCCAAGGCCTTGCTACCGTTTGAAATTCAGACGCCATCTCTCAGAGTCGTTGTTGCCAACCAACTCACAACAGAAGAAAGTGCAAAGCTCAGACTCGCAGACTTGAAGAGACTTGAAGAACTGAAGAGTCTTGAGGGAAAATGACTTGAAGCACAACAGCACTTGGAACTTTACCAGGAAAAGATGGTACAAGCTCATGACAAATTGGTCTACCCAAGGACATTCAAAGTTGGTGACCATGCCCTCATGCTCAAAAGACCCATTCTTGCATGCCGCAAGATAGGTGGAAAATTCGAGCCAACTTGGGAAGGACCATTTGTCGTAGAAAAAGGTCTACGCAGGAGGAGCCTACTAGTTAGTGTATTTCTGAGGCAAAAGACCCATACTGCCAATCAACGGACGATACCTGAAGACATACTACAAAACCTGACATTGCTTGACATCGCTTGATTTGAAATTTAAATTATTTTGGGGTTACCTATTTGGCCAAATGTTTGTGACCGGGTCCAAAATTTTGTAATAAAATTATCCTCAACATAATGAAAAATTTTGAAATTGCGCATTTCAATTTTCTTTTTTAAACGTGATACTCTACTAAATTAAAGGAAATATATACATAAATAAATGATTTTCTCACCAACATAACTAAAAATTTTATTTAATAAATACTTTGTTTTGTTCTTGTTCACGCTAAGTTTCAGCCCACTGATATTTTTTCTGTTGTGTGCAAAGAAATGTTAGGCTAGAGGCTGATCTTTGCTTTTAAAGATGGCTGGAACCTCACACTCAACGAGGAAAGGGCGCCGCAGGGTTGCACCATAGACTTTGACATGGACTTTACTCAAGTCAACATGGACTGAGGGTCCTCTGATGGATATGATCAGCCATCAGGAAAAGGAAGGACTACCATTGCTGCTAAGGTTCGGCACCAGAAATAGTTCCTCACTAGAATGGAAAAATGTAATAGTACAACAAGACGCAATGGAGAGGACCAATCGCCTACCGTCGATGATAGCTACGCTGATCGGAGGCCTAGTTGATGCCGATAATGAAATACTTACAGATGCACCACTACGAAGGACTCAACGCAGAAACGCTAGCCGCTGAAAACATCGGGATTTCCTACGTGAGGAGGGGAGATGCTAAAAAGAAGTAGAGAACTTGCTCACCCCTATCCCTGAAGGGGATATCTATGATCCGAGTATAAGAGAGACCTCTTCCAGCTTTCCTGCTACAGCCGAGGACTCCGGGTTTGTTATAGAGCCAGAAATGCCACCAACTTCAGATGTTCTTTGCACGGGTTCTTTGCACGTGTTGCCCGACCTGCAACGCCAAAATACTTGCACGAGCGTCAGCTACAAAGGGATTCGTGGAATGCCCGGACTGTATTGTCCTACACCTACAACACTACAACACCTTAGAGTAGTACACATCTATCGATGATGGGTCTCAGACCGCCGATCACCCGATGGGGATCTATCGATGATGGGTCTCAGACCGCCGATCACCCCATGGGGGAGTCGTATGCCCGCTGGGAACATATCAATTTGTCCCCTGGAGTCCAGAGCCATATGTCCCTTTGGATGCTGAGTAATACATTCACCTACAGACAGAGACAACACCGACTTGGGTTCCCGCCGTTGAAATGAGGGAACATCCTCGACAGCCGCCAATCATAAGTACGACAAAATACTATAGAATAAGCAAAGTAAGCAAAAGGGACTTCAAATTCTATGAAGAAGTGTAAGGGAGGTTCATCAACATATTAGAGGGATTGAAATTATACACCAGGGTCTTCTCATAAAGTGATGAACGAAACATTCTTGACTGCATTTCTAACCTGAGAGATAGAGGTCAAGCAGGCCTGCTTATGGAAATAACCTATTCCGAGCCAAGAAAGTGGATGTGAGGAAAGGGGAGGATCACAATCCAGTGCGGCTGCTGCTACAACTTTACCAACGATAGGTAAGGAAATCCTCCTGGGATTCTCAGACATGATCAGGTGGATCCACTACCTCTAATGATAAAATGGATGATTAAAAGAATGGTATGATAGAGTATACTACTAGCTAACTACATTCTTAACAACTGCATCATCAACATATACGATGAAGGGGACTGCATACCTCCGCACATTGATCATCATGACTTTGTGAGACCTTTCTGCACGGTCTCATTCATGAGCAAACACAACATTCTGTTTGGAAATGAAATTGATATTGTCGACCCTGGTAAATTTAGAGGATATGTAGAAATTCTACTACCTGTTGGTTCATTGCTAGTCCTTAAAGGGAATGAAGCAGACGTTGCCAAAGCATTGTATTCCAATGGTGCGACACTGTAGGGTGTCCGTGACCTTTCGATGAATGTATAACAACAAAATTCTATATGGGTTTCAACTAGATCCAGAATTGGAAGAATTACTACCATACGAGCTATGAGAGGGTTGCACCTCTAAGTACATGCAAAGGGAACTCTTGTCCTAGAGCGTGGCTTAGAAGGTCTGCTCAATCAAGAGCTTGTCTCACCAGAGACAGACATTCAGAGGATTCCTTTCTGTTTTACCACATTCCGTTACAGCAGACATGACATGTATCAGACATGCTCAGACTATGATATGTACTATGATATGTACTTGGCATGGATGTACTTGGCATGGACATTTGTGGATGTACTTTGATGTAGTTAGCATATTGTACTTTTTGAGGCTTTGGCCTACATTCAATCTGTAACATTTATTGGAACACATTAATGAAGTTTCTTTCACAAATTTTTCTTTTTGTCAATTTCCTTTTTGTACGATGGATAAAAGCCATGGACCATACGTTGGTTCGAGATTATAAAAGAACAAAGAACAAAATAACAAAACAAAAAAAATGTTGACGATAATAAAATTTAAATAAAAATAACAAAAAAGCAAACAACAAAAAAGCTCTCTTTTGAAAAATCAACCAACTAAAATTAAATTTTTGAAAACATATTTTGATAATTAAATATGGATAAAAACAACAAGAAAAGAAAATAAATTTGTTGAGTTGATTCTCTCGATTTTGAGGCCTCTTACACTTTGCTCACGCAACACGACTATCTTTGTCTGCACTAGTTCTCTTCACATCCTTGCGGAATACATCCTTGCAGAATTTCACGTTCTGCACAAAAACCTCACAAAATTTCACGTATCTTCTTCAACAATGTCAACCTTTCCACACAACACCTATCTTTGGATTAAAAACCACCAATTCTCATTTCGGAATTAGTCCTTAACTTCTGATTCCTCTTTTTTTTTAAGTCAGTCCTTAACTTCTGAATCTCTCCTAAGATTGATCCTTAACTTTTAATTCTCATTTTGGAATCAGTCCTTAACTTCTAATTCCCTTCTTTCGAGGTAGGTCCTTAATTTCTGACTCTCTTTTGAGATTGATCCTTAACTTTCAATTCTCATTTTGGAATCAGTCCTTAACTTCTGATTCCTCTCTTCTTTCGAGGTCGGTCCTTAACTTCAGAATCTCTTTTGAGATTGATCATGAACTTTCAATCCACATTTTAGAATCAGTCCTTAACTTTTGATTCCTTTCCTTTCGAGGTCGGTCCTTAACTTTTGACTCACTTTTGAGATTGATCATTAACTTTCAATTCTCATTTTTGGAATCAGTCTTTAACTTCTTATTCCTTTCCTTTCAAGACCGGTCCTTAATTTCCTACTCTCTTTTGAGATTGATCCTTAAATTTTAATTTTCATTTTGGAATCGGTCCTTAACTTCTGATTCCTCTCTTCTTTCGAGGTCGGTCCCTAACTTTTGACCCTCTTCTAAAATTAATAACTAAACTTCAATTCCCACTGCGGGGCCAACACTTACATACTGATTCCCATTCACTATTAACATTTAAAATCTAATAACTCAAAACCAACTATCATTAACTTTCAATTCTCATTTTGGAATCAGTCCTTAACTTCTGATTCCTCTCTTCTTTTGAGGTCGGTCCTTAACTTTCGACTCAGTTTTGAGATTGATCATTAACTTTCAATCCTCATTTTGGAATCAATCCTTAACTTTTGATTCCTTTCCTTTCGAGGTCTGTCTTTAACTTCTGGCTCTCTTTTGAAATTGATCATTAACTTTCAATTCTCATTTTTGGAATCAGTTCTTAACTTCTGATTCCTTTTCTTTCAAGATCGGTCCCTAATTTCAGACTCACTTTTGAGATTGATCCTTAACTTTCAATTCTCATTTTGGAATCAGTCCTTAACTTCTGATTCTTTTCTTTTTTTGAGGTTGTTCTAACTGCCAACCCTCTTCTATAATTTATACCTAA
>NW_018164780.1:58232-61721 GCF_001263595.1 Phalaenopsis equestris | reverse complement strand
AATTCTCATTTTGGAATCAGTCCTTAACTTATGATTCCTCTCTTCTTTCGAGGTCGATCCTTAACTTCCGACTCTCTTTTGAGATTGATCATTAACTTTCAATCCTCATTTTGGAATAAATCCTTAACTTCTGATTGCTTTCCTTTTGAGGACGGTCCTTAACTTCCGACTCTCTTTTGAGATTGATCATTAACTTTCAATTCTCATTTTTGGAGTCAGTCCTTAACTTCTGATTCCCTTCTTTCGAGGTCAGTCCATAACTTCCGACTCTCTCTTGAGATTGATCTTTAACTTTCGATGCTCATTTTGGGAATCAGTCCTTAACTTTTGATTTCCTTCTTTCAAGGTCGGTCTTTAACTTTTGACTCTCTTTTGAGATTGATCCTTAACTTTTAATTCTCATTTTGGAATCAGTCCTTAACTTTTGAACCCTAACTTCTGATTCACTGTTTTTGAAGTCGGTCCTTAACTTTCAACTCACATTGAGATTGATCCTTAACTTTCAATCCTAATTTTAGAATCAGTCCCCAACTTCTGATTCATTTCCTTTGAGGTCGGTCCTTAACTTCCGACTCTCTTGTGAGATTGATCCTTAACTTTTGATTCTCATTTTTGGAATCATTCCTTAACTTTTGATTCCCTTCTTTCGAGATCGGTCCTTTATTTTTGACTCTCTTTTGAGATTAATCCTTAACTTTTAATTCTCATTTTGGAATCAGTCCTTAACTTCTGATTCCTCTCATCTTTCAAGGTCGGTCCTTAACTTCCAACTCTCTTTTGAGATTGATCATTAACTTTCAATCCTCTTTTTGGAATCACTCCTTAACTTCTAATTCCTCTCCTTTTGGGATCAGTCCCTAACTTCTGATCTTCTTTTGAGATTGATCATTAACTTTCAATCCTCATTTTTGGAATCAGTCCTTAACTTTTGATTCCCTTCTTTCGAGATCGGTCCTTAACTTCCAACTCTCTTTTGAGATTGATCCTTAACTTTCAATTCTCATTTTTGGAATCAGTCCTTAACTACTGATTCCTTTCTTTTCTAGGTCAGCCCTTAACTTTCGACCCTCTTCTAAAACTAATACCTAAACTTCAATTCCCACCTCGGGGTCAACACTTACATACTTATTCCCATCCTCTATGAACACCTAAATACTGAGAACTCAAAACCAACTCTCCAATCCCCAGCAAGAGTTCCTACTTATTGACCTCGATCAAATATTCACTTGATAATTGCCCAGCAGAAACAAATAACACACACAATTGTACACCTCCTTCTCGGTCTATTAACTTAGGAGTTTGTATTAGTTTTGTTGATCACATCGATCAATGCTAATATGCACGCTGTGCTTGTGCAGTACACCACACCTATTGGGGGTCGATTTGTTGACGTCACTTTTGGTTGAGGTCTAGTTTTTCCTCTTTAGTAGCCTAGGGTCTAACTATAGGACTTTCCTGTTGACTATTCCTAAAAATCTAGAAAAGGAACCCTCACCATTAGAAATTCCAAACTCCTTTTTACTCAACTTGAAGTTCCACATAATGGTCCTAACCTCTAGCACTTAGTAGGTGGGGTCATTATGGGGGAGCCCAAGGAGAGTTCCCATAGGACTGCTTGACCTTAGGGTTGACTTTGGATGTTGGTCTAGAGCTAAGGTACTCACTCACTTACAGTCAATCACAAATGCAAACCTGAATGCAAACCCAAATTTCTTGACTTTGATCCCTTAATCCTTTGGGATTAAGGGTTCAAAGTCAAGTTGAGTAAACCCACTAGCCTTAGGCTAGGGTTTAGCTAAGACCAGTACATAGAAGACCCAAATGGGGTTTCCATTGGTCCATAGCTCATTTATGATGGTTAGCTCCCCAATTCTACCAAAAATACTTAACTTGGCCTTTTTCCACTAAACTCCCCCAAATTACCTAAGTACCCTTGAAACCCTAAATTTTACCAAAATTCTCAAATTTACCAAAAATACCCAAATTTGTTCAAAAACGATTTCAAACCTTTTGAAAACATTCAAATTAGCCAAAATCACCAACAAATTACCAAAATGCCCCTCCTTAGCCCAAAATTTCAAAAATTCCAAAAACCTTCAAAATATTCCCAATTTAATTTTTCTCAACTACCACATGAACAAATTTTACCAATTTGACCATTTTGACCAAAACCCCCAAATTGCCTTTAAAGGCCCAATTTCCCTAAATTCACATCAATTTGGTCCCAATTTCACCCAATTTAAATTCTAAACTCAAATTCACATTCCATATGACCAATCTAAACCAAATCCAAGCTTAATTGGCTCATTCTTTGAGCCAAATTTTGATCTAAGTCAAAACCCCAACTTTGGCCCTATTTGTTGGTTCCACCAAATTGAACCCTATAGCCTACTCAATTGGCCTCAATTTGAATCCTAAACTCTTCATAACATTCCTACACATCAAAATTGACCTTTGATTAGCCTTGGTTAAGCCTTAATTTTATTTAATTTTGACCTGAGTCCAGAAAACCCCAAATTTGCCCCAAATTGGCTATGTTTCAAAATTCCACCAAATTGATTGCCTTAGCCCCCAAATTGGCACCCAATTTATGTTGAAAACGCTTTATGATGTCCCTATTTACCATTCTCAATAATCAATTTGGACTTAGCCCAAGCCTAGCCCAATCTAGACCCAAGTTTAGCCCAACATGCCCAAAGTGACCAAAAAAAATTCCAAATCAAATTGAACCTCCAATTGAACTCAAAATCATTTCAATCCTTCACCAAAAATCTTCATTACAATCATCTACATAATGTTGATCAATAAATTGGGCTTAAGGTCATGGATAGCCTAGCCCAAACCCAAGCTTTAACCTAACTGACCAACATGGACCCCTTCACCAAAAGTTGACCCAATCTAGCCAAATTGGTCAAGGCAAGACTTCTACAGCCAAATTTTGGACCTTATTGACCAGGCTAAACCACATGGAACTCTCAAATGAACCATGGATCAAAGGTTCCCCAAATCAAGGGTCTTCCAAAATTGCTTAAGCCTAAGGGATATTTGCCAATTGTTGAGACAGATTCCCCTGACTGACTTGACCTTTTGGCCACCTCCCCTAGCTTTGTCGGATCGGCTAGTCATCAGAGGAGCCAAAATCGTGAGCCACCCTAAAAAAATATAAACCCAGAGGATACCTGATCCCATTTGAAGTTTAGAGCCTTTCTGCCCTCCACATAGACAACACTTTGCACCCATACATTGGCCCACAGAGCCACCCTAAGCCATTTTTATAAAACCTCCACCTCCATGGCCATGGAAGGTGTGCTGAAAATTTCTTAAGGATACCCTCTGAAATCACTCCCTGATTTTCCTTGCCACAGTGTAACCCAACCACTCCATTGCCCTAATTCCCCTTGTCGGAGCTCAATTTTTGAGCTCAAATCCTTACCGGAGACAGGGCATTCTCTGCCACACCTCCACAGTGCACCAAATCCAAATTAAACT
>NW_018164780.1:28193-58063 GCF_001263595.1 Phalaenopsis equestris | reverse complement strand
GAGCCTATTTTGATTCTCCATTTAATTAGAATTAATTTAATGGCATGTTTACCGTATGGATGTGCTCGTCACACTTAGACGAGTCCATAGGATCAAACCCCATGAGATTTGGTTGAGTCTAGATGTCAAGGTTTGAGTTTGGACGGTTCTCAGGTTAGCCTATTTGGGGACGATGACGGGGAGCCGTCTGATCACACATTTATCTCGTTAACGAACGAGATCTAGCCGGATGAACTCTCGGTGCGTTTAACGAGATCTAGCCGGATGAACTATCGGTGCGTGAACCGCAGGCCGCATGTCATGTCAAGGTGGAAAGCACAATGAATGGGAGCACGCCCCGTCGCCGTTCGGAGCTGCCTAGTTCGGAGCTGCCGCCGTTCGGAGCTGCCTAGGATGAGGTGGCGCCACACATTTAAATAGATAAATAGGGAATTAAATAAATCAGAAAATGATCCCTAACTTCTAAAATTCATATCAAACTTCAAAAATACATAACTTTGTGTAGAAAAATCACAAAAATAAAATAAAAATATCTCCTTGCTCAGTGAACAAAGGAGAGTAATGTGTAATAATTTTCAAGCTCATTTGATGCATAAATTATTTTTAATTAATTAAATACTATCTGGAATCATTTGATTTTCCCTGCATACTGACAAATTACCTTGACTTGAAATTTTTACATCTTGTTGCCTCTATCTTAGGGAACATTCTCTGATTTTTTGAAATTCAGAGGAGACCTCTAGATAGAGATCCATATTTTTCAAGTTTATGTGCATTATTTTCATAAATTAATCATAATAATTGACATGTTGCTTAAAAAATTTCAAGAAAATTTTGAAAGGTTTACTGTGGCCAGAGAACCCTTTGGAAAATATTTCATGGGCTATGTCATTAAGAACACACTTAACTTTCACCAAACCCTAAAACACAAAGAAAATTATTTTGGGAAATATGAACATATAAATGACTCGGTTTTTAAACTCCACTGTAATATGAAGCTTAGAGAATTCCCATAAAAATTTCAAAATATTTGTAGATTTTCTAAGCTAAATGCCATTTTTAACACTAAAATGATTTTTAAAAATTAAAATATGACTAAAAAATTATAAAAATAAGTTTTTGAAGTTCTATGTGATCAGATGAATTTCTAAAAATAAATTTGTAATTAAAATAAAAATTCCATTTTTAAGCCTTTCTTTAATATTTAAATAATTAAAAAAAGATAAAAATCACAAAATTAATAAAAGATAAAAATCACAAAATTAATAAAGATAAAAATCACAAAATTAATAAAATTTATTTAAATATTCTAAATTTTTTCCTAAGCACTTAGGAACAATTAGAATATTTTTCCTGATTTTTCAAGTGAAGATATTGAATTTTGAAGCTTAAAATAATTTTTAAAGGCTAAAAGTGGATTTCACTAAAATTAATTTTTAAAGGCTAAAAGTGGATTTTCACTAAAATTATTAAAAAAATGTGAAATTTGTTTCTCTGGTTTCCTTGGCCTCAGAGATATTTAATAAAAATATAAAAATTAATTTTCCACATTTAAAATATTTTGTAATTAATAAATATTTCAGGATTTGAAATAATTCTAATAATTAAAAAAAACTAAAAG
This sequence comes from Phalaenopsis equestris, assembly GCF_001263595.1. Classification (NCBI taxonomy): domain Eukaryota; kingdom Viridiplantae; phylum Streptophyta; class Magnoliopsida; order Asparagales; family Orchidaceae; genus Phalaenopsis; species Phalaenopsis equestris. The sequence continues at coordinate 56,442 of NW_018164780.1, read as the reverse complement.
AATCATGCAATTTGGTCCCAATGATTCTCTGGTCTAAGTCTACCTCCAATAAAAATTGCAAGTGATTAGGCTTTGCCTTGGTTAAGTTATGGACATTTCTTTGAAAAATCCTATTCTTGCATATAAATGAATATATAAATTCAATTAAAATTTGAAAAATCACATTTTTTTAATTGGCCCATGAGTGAGGTGGGATGAAAATTCCAAAGTTATTTGAATTAAATTTGATGAATTATGAAGTGATAAAACCTTAGGGGCAAAAGTGTAATTTTAGAAATTTAGCCTTAATTAACATTTAGGCTTAATCAAGAAAGGGAAATGGGCAACCATTGATCTTAATTAACATATTTGGATGATTGAAACACAAGGGATTAATTGGTAAAAACCAATCTCACTTTTTCCAATTAAAGGATAAATTTGTAATTTCCTCAAATTATTAAAATTTGAAAGTCTAGTCAATTAAATGATCCTAGACATAGGGGTATGATTTTGGGTGTTGATAACTCACTAATTTAACACCCCTATTTGATGTTCAAATGACTTAAAAAAAATTGAATCATCATCACTTAAAATTCAACCTTTTTAAAAATAACTATGACATGTATCAAATATATATCAAATGTCTAAAGGGCTTAGTAGTGACCTAGGCTAAATCAAATTTGGTTAAATGAGGATTAGAAAAGTGAACATAATTAAAAATTGAACATCTTTAACAACACTACAAGCCCAAATTAAAAAGTTGGCTAAGTGTCTTGATAACATTTACTTGCCCCTTTAAGGTCTTCACCCGCATAATCCTCAAATTAAATTATAAGTGATAATTACCCTACCCTTAAGGATAATTGAAACATCAATGTTCGTTGAGCATTAAAGGTATTTACAGGATGAGTTATTAAGCAGCATAATAAGTTTAAAAAGAGCTTGAGACTTTTCACCAGGCAGTGAGAGGGAAGCATTGACATGCTTCTTTCTCCGAATCTGTTGGATACCTCAGAGGTCTACTAAACTTAATATGTTTTGCTTAACAAAAATCATCCTGAATCAAATTAATAAGGACCCACTAAGATATGACTTAGGGTTTGGTAGATCACTAAAACCTTACTTTTCTGCTTAATATATAGTGCTCTCACATGCATTTTGAGTTTCAGGTGGTAGAACGAGAAGACTCGCCAGGTACACTTTTTATAGTCTACAGTGTCGTCTTTCTTGTAGCTTTCATACAGTACTTTTTGTGCTTACAAATCTTGCATGCTAAAAAATAATGTCACCCTGCATGAAAATCAAAATTGCTAGGATAACCACAAAACAAAAAACTAAAACTAAAATCAAATCTAAAATCAACCAAGATAAAATTCACTGCCACAACATTCAAAATATAAGTTAACTCAAAATTTAATCACAAACATCACAAAAACCATAATTACAACTAAATTAAGACGTCTCTATTGGATGATCGTGAATCCCTTAGAGGAGGTAACCTACGGTTGCTAACAAGGCTTCCCACGGTCGAAATGAAATTATGGAACTCATTAAGTTAAGTTTAGTAAATTCATTTGGACTAAGTGAATCCAATAAAAAATAGATGTACCGAAATGAGGGAACCACAGGATCCAAATCGGTGTCACTCTAACAAACTTTAACATGCCCCATAATTTTTTTTAAAAGAGCTACAACCATAAGGCCACCTGATTTGACATCATAACTTGACACCCTAGAAAACTTAAAATTGTCACGGCAAGGAGCTTGTAGCTAGCATGGTGGGCAGCACGGCCATCTTCAACAACAAAACCTGTCTTCTCCAGCTAAACCATTTCCTTCCTTAGAACTAAAACAACAAGCCATAGGATTTTGAGGTTGTTTGCTTATGCAACATAAATCCTCACCTTATCTTTAGGCTTTTGTACTGCAGAGCTATAAAATCTAAGCCCTAAATTTTTTTAGGATTCCGAGGTTGTCGTTCGTCGCAACCTAAATCCTCAAATCTTCCAGGCTATTTGTGTGACCGTTTCAGACGAATGTAAGCACCAACTAATAAAATTTGCAGGATAAAAGACCCGAATATTTCTCAATATTTCTCCTTACCCGAATATTTCTCCTTTAAATTGAAGCCAAATAATAGGATAGACTGGGAAGTCACTGAGGTTCTCCTCCGGATCTATGACCTCTCTTAGTTCTTCCTCGTTTAGATTCTACAATTAATGTTCCAAATTTGAACCAATCCCTTTTCACACCTCTTTGTCCGATATCATTGAAAATTCCTAATCCTTTTGAACTCTTTGAAAATAATATTTCCTAATTTTTATTGAGAAATTTTCTAGGTGACTTCAGTTATCTAAAATGTAATTAACTATAGAGGCTTGCCCTTATAGGAAGCTTATCCGAACCCAACTTAATATAAACCCTATTTAATTATTTGTTTTAAATAAGGGAACTTTTTGGCAAATAAATGGTTTCACAAACCAAACAGATGTCATATATTTCTTAGTTTATTTTATCGTGCCTCATCCTCAAGTTTTGTGTTTATACTTCGGGATAGATACAGGGTTTGAGGTACAGTGCTCTTTCATTTAAACTATGAAAATATGGGGTCATTTTGATTTCCTATTTATCTATATATATGTAAATTAAAATGTCCTTCTGAAGCAGGTGACGAGATTTTTGATTCCGACGACCGACAAATTCCAACGGGCAACTCCTCAACTTTTTAATGCAGATAGAGTTGAAGTGAATGTGTAAGTGTGTGTGTGAGGCCAACTAAGACCACACCACAAGAGGGTTAACACTAAGGCCAGGCAGTCCTATGGGGACTCTCCTTGAGCTCCCCATACTAACCCACCCTACTTAGTGCTAAAGGTTAGGACCAATATGTGGAACTTGAAGTTGAACAAAAGAAATTTTAGAGTTTCTAATGGTGAGGGTTCCTTTTCTAATCCTCTAAGAATGGTCAATAGGAAAGTCCTATGGCTAGACCCTAGGCTACTAAAGAGGAAAGACTAGACCTCAAACAAAAGTGAGGTCAACAAATAGGCCCCCAATAAGTATGGTGTGTCGGGAAAGCATAGTGCACAGATTGACTTTGACTGAAGTGATCAACAAAACCAACACAAACATCTATACCAACACACTTAGAACAAAGTGTAAAACTGAGTGACAATTGTTTCTTCTAGGGAATCAATAATTAAAAATTTGATTGAAATCGAGGATTCAGAACTCTCGCTAGGGATTAGAAGGTGGACTTCAAATTATCAAGCTTTAGGTGTTTCGACAAATGGGAATAAGAATTTAGGTACTGACCTCAAAATGAGAATTGAAATTTGAGTATCAATCTCAGAATGAGAATCAAAAGCCTTATTCCATCTAAGGGGCTTCACACTGACCTCGAGGAATTGGGGAGAGAATCAAATGCCATACTCCATTTAAGGTGGCCTTAAAACCAATCTCGAAAAATGAGAATAGAATATCATACCCCATTTAAGGTGGTCTTAAACCTATCCCAAAAGAAATTTGGTAGAGAATCAGATTCCATAATCCATTTAAGGTGGTCTTAAAACCGATCTCAAATTATGAGAATAGGATGACATACCCCATTTAAGATGGTCCTAAACCTATCCTAATGGAAAATTGGTAGAGAATCAGATGTCCTGACATACCCCATTTAAGATGGTCCTAAACCTATCCCAATGGAAAATTGGTAGAGAATCAGATGTCATAATCCATTTAAGGTGGTCTTAAAACTGATCTCAAAATATGAGATTAGGATTCCATACACCATTTAAGGTGCTCTTACACCTATATCGAGGGAAATTGGATAGAGAATCAGATGCCATAAGACATTTAAGGTGGTCTTAGAACCGATCTCAAAAGATGAGAATAGGATGCCATACCCCTTTTAAGGTGGTCTTAAACCTATCTCGAAGGAAAATTTTGTAGAGAATATGACGCCATAATCCATTTAAGGTGGCCTTAAAACTGATCTCAAAAGATGAGAATAGGATGCTATACCCCAATTAAGGTGGTCTTAAACCTTGGTCTTAAACCTATCTCTTAAACCTATCTCAAGGAAAATTGGGTAGAGAATCAGATGCCATAATCCATTTAAGGTGGTCTTAAAACCAATCTCAAAAGATGAGAATAGGTTGCCATACCCCATTTAAGGTGGCCTTAAACCTATCTCGAGGAAAATTGGAATCAGAGCATCGGCACCGATCCCAAGAACACTGTGAAAATAGTATAGAGAATTTATGGTGTTGAACTCATAGATATGGGGAAAGTGAAGATTGACCGTGGTGAGGAAGAATTTGTAGAATTTTGTGCAGAGTATGAAAATCTGTGAATGTTGTGGCAAATTGGTGAAGACAAGGACACTCGTGTTGCGAAGATGGAGAGTGAATAACCTCTAACTAGAGAGAAACAAACTCATCAAATTCATCATTTTCTTTTCTTATTGTCTTTATCACATTTAATTATCAAAATATATTTTTCAAAAAATAATTATCAAAATATATTTTTCAAAATTTAATTTTTGTTGGTTGATTTATTTTTCAAAAATAAATTATTCAAATTTTATTATCAATTTTTTGTTGTATTATTCTTTGTTCATTATAATTCAGAACCAACATATGATTCTGCGACTTCTTAACAATCAAACTAAAGGGAATTTAATAAATTCACTGAAATCTGAAAGAAATTTTATTAACTCGTTTCAAATATGCGTTACAAACTGAATACATGCTGAAAAATCCAAAGATAACATGTCAAATACGTCTTGGAACATTATATCATATCTATTGCTATGATGCAGTACAAAAAATAACAAAAAATTGTCTATTTGTCCTTTGTGGCGAGCTCATGATCGAGTTGACCTACTAAGCCACGTTCCAGGATAAGAATTCCTTTCACATGTATTTAGAGGTACAACCGTGTCATAGCTCGTACGGGCGTAGCTCTTTCAATTCTGGGCCCTGATGGAATCTATGTGGTATTTTACTATCATCCATTCTTCTTATTGTCACAGAAACTCTGCAGTGTCGTACTACCGGGATGCAGTGCTTTGTGAGATTTGCCCTGTTTCCTTTTTGAATTTGTATTGAACCCATTGGTAGCAGAATCTTGATGGATCCTCTGAATTCTCCAGGGCCAACAATATCAATTTCTTTTCCAAATAGAATGTTACTTTCGCTCATGAAGGACACTGTGGAAAAGGGCCTTACAAAATCATAGTGATCGATATGCAGAGGAATACAATCTCCTTCATCATAAATGTTGATTATGCAGCTATTTGGAAATCAGTCCGCCGGTAGTATGCTCCACCTGACCATACTTTTAATAATTTTTTTTTTATCCCAGAAGGCAGAGATTTCACCTCATCGTATCTCAATATACTTGGGGGGTTCCCTAGCCTATCTTCGACAAAGTTGTAGCAGCAGCCACATTGCATGGTTATCCTGTCTTTCCCACGGGGGTTCCCTAGCCTATCTTCGACAAAGTTGTAGCATCAGCCACATTGAATGGTTATCCTGTCTTTCCCACACATCCATTTCTGTGACTCTGAGTAAGTTTTCTTCATTAATAGACCAGCCGACCTTGGTCTCTTAAGTTGAATACACAATCGAAAATTCTTCTTTCATCATTTTTGGAGAAAACTCCTATATATAACTCTAGCCCTTCCAAAATTTAGACAAATTTCCTTTGGATTTCTTCATAGAATTCAAATCCATGCTTCTTGAATCTATTCATTCTTTCTAATTTTGTCGTAGGAATCCTTTGCGGTCATCGGGGCCACTCCCTCATTTCAATATCCGTAGGAAACCATGTTTGACTTGGCCCTGTATGTAGTGGAATATATGACTCTGTATCTGGGTGCATGGCCTCTCGACACCTTATGTTGGTGGTTATATATTTTTTAAAGGAACTGTAGTGATCCAAATGGAGGACATTGCATCTCGAGCACTCCACGAATTCTCCTCCAGTCAACGCTTGTGTTGGAATTTCAACGTTGCACATCAAGCAACCTTTGTAAAGTTCATCTAGATTTTTTGATTGTGCCTACTCCACAATAAACTCAAACTCGTCCTTTGTAGCAGGTAGATTGGTAGAAGTTTCCCTCATGCATGGGTCATAGATTAATCAGGGTAAGTCTCACTTCCGTTTCTTGTATATGTCTTTTCTCTTAATGTAAGAAAGCTCTATGTTTACGACGGTTGGCATTATGATATTGCATTCTTCTGATTGGCGCATTTGGCACTCTTTCTTCATCAGTAATGACCAAATTCTCCATTGGTGCATTTACCATGGATGGTAGATGACTAGTTCCTTCCATTGGACCTTGTTGTATTGCTGCTTTCTTCTTCTTCAGTGAGGAGTCTTATATGGTACCAACTCTTAGCAGTGATGGTAATCCTTCTTTCTCCTAGCGACTGACTACGTCCATCAGTGGACCCTCGTAGTCCTAATTGACATAACCGAAGTCTAAGTCAAGATTCAAGTCGTCTCTAAAAGCAAAAATTAGCTTCTGCCCCGACATCTTTCTGCACAAGACAGAAAAACATCAGTGTGCTAAAGTTCAGTAAGAACAAGAACAACAACAAAATATTAGCTAAACAAAAATTTCTATTTATACAGGTGCAAATTTTATTTATTTAATTTAATTTAATTTAATAAAATTTAAAAATTTTAAAAAAGAAGTAAATTAAAGTGAGCAAACTCAAAAATTTTAATTTTATTGAGGTTAATTTCATTACAAAATTTTGGACCCACTCACAGACGCTTGGCCAAATAAATAACCCCAGAACAAGCAACATTTTCAAAATATATTTCAAGCAATGTCACATTGTATAGTATATCTTCAAGTATCGACCATGAACCGACAACATAGGTCTTTCACCCCAAAAATCCACCAGTTGGTAAGATCCTCCTGAATAGACATTCTCTGTGACAAATGGTCCCTCCCAAGTCGGTTCAAGTTTTTCACCTATCTTCCGGTGTGCAAGAATAGGTCTTTTGAGAACAAGAACAAGGTCACCAATTCTGAATGTCCTCGAGCAGACCAATTTTTCATGAGCCTGTACCATTTATTGCTTGGTAAAATTTCCAAATACTATTATGCTTCTAGCATTTTTCCCTCGAGACTTTCCAAATCTTCAAGTTTGAGGTTTGCACTTTCCTCTATTGTGATTTGATTGGTGACAACGACTCTAAGAGGCAGTGTCTAAACTTTTAGTGGCAGTATGACCTCTGACCCATACACAAGTGCGTATGGTGTATATTGAGTGGGAGTTCTGAACGTTGTCCTATAGTCCCACAAAGCTTCCAATAGTTTATCATGCCACACTCTTTTGTTCTCGTCCAACGTCTTCTTTAAAATTTGCACGTGCATTTTATTGAAGGCCTCGACCAGTCCATTTTCCCTGGGATAATATATCGTACAGTATCTCAAGTTTATCCCATGTCTCATTGTAAAAAATCACTCTACGTGCTACACCAAAATGGTAGACAATTTGACTCTTGAAAAATTGCAGAACACGATGTGCTGTAATCTCTCGTAATGACACTGCTTCTGACCACTTGGAGAAGTAATCCATAGCAGCAAGAATAAATTTGTGTCCCTTAGTGGATGGAGGGTCTATTGGACCTATTATGTTTGTGCTCCAACACTCAAATGCCAATGAGGCAACAGTTGAGTGTAGCACATTCGGAGGTTGATGTAAGACCACCCCATGCACTTGACAAAGGTGACACTTTCTGGCTGTATCCATAGAATCAAATTTCATTGCTAGCCAATAATATTTGAGTCTTTTAATCTTCATTTTCATCTTTTGCCTTGACTTGTGAGCTCCACACAATCCGAGATGTACTTCTTTGATTATATTTTATGATTTTGCTTTGCATAGGCATTTAAGCTACATCTGATCGAACGATCTCCTATTGAGGACATCACCCACTCGAGCATATGACATAGCTCTTCTCGTGATGTGATATGCCTCAGATTTGTCTTCTAGCAGCTTTCCAATTTGCAAATATTCTATCAATGTCTCATGCCAATCGTAGTTAATGTCAGCAACTGCAATAGTTAATGTCAGCAACTACAATCATCATTCCTTCTTCTTTTCTGAGCTTGTGTAGATTGTCAAGGTCGATCGGAGACAAAACCTGACATTCTTGTACTGTAATGTCAATGGAATCCTCTCGTGGACTTGCCAGTTCCTTAGCAAGTTTTGCTAGAGCATCGATAAGGGTGTTATCTCCTTGAGGAATCCGGTATGGCGTCACATTAGGGATTTGTTTCGAAAATTTCATTGTGTATCGATGGTATTCTATTAGCCTTGGCTTCAAAATCTTTTACCGTCTGACAACTTGTTGGATAACTAGTTGTGAGTCACCATAATGGAAATGTCTGTTATATCCATTAAGATTGCCAATTCCAATTCAGTGATTAGCACTTCATACTCTGCTTCATTATTTGTGCATGGATCTGTCAGATGATAGGAGAATCTCAACATACCCTGACCTAGCGTGATGAAAATAAGACCTATTCCTGCTTTGCCTGTATAACTACCTCTGATCCTTTATCTTTTCTGGCTGATGAAGCTCCGTCAAAGTACATTTCCCAATTTCTGGCAATGAGCGACTCTATTTGTAGTAACTGTTCATCCGGTAACACATCATTAAGAGGGGACTAATGCGGGTAGATTTAGTGTGTAAATTTTACAAATATCTTTCAATATTACAAAATACACATGAGAGATATAACAATATATATGCAAGATAATCCCAACAAAAATACCTTTTATGAAAATAATTTATCGTTAAATTCCAATTTATCTTTAAATTCCTTTTAAACTGCCAAATTCCCTTTAAAATCAATGTAAGTATACGTATCGCTCAAGTAATAAATGGCTCTAATGGAGTCCTACATATCGATCCCACAGGGAAGTTGGAAAAACCTATAAGTAAATTTGAAAAATTATTTTATAATTTAAAAATACAAAAGTAAAAGTAAAGTGTGAAGTTTGAATATTAACTACTAAGGTGAATGCTATATAAAATGCAGTTGAAAGACATAGTTAACTACCTAAAAACAAAACTTTCAAAAGTAAAATTACAAAAACTGAATAAAGTTTTGTTGATGGAAGATTCAAATTTAAGAAAGCTTCCTTCACCTTTACAATGAGTATATGAATTGTGAAAAAATTAAAATCATTTTAAAAATATATATAAAAATATTTTGTGCCAAATAGGAGCAATCCTATTCTTTACCCTGTTCTAAGTGCTATAAAGAGCATTAACTAATCTAGAGTTTGGTCCCTAATTCCGTGGTTAGGCTGGGAGGATACCGGCTGCACTCCAAAGCTCCCACTCTAAGGGCTAACAATCTCGCATTAGTTTCCAATTAACTGGACCGAATCGGGGATTTTAAATTGTCACCTTAAAATCTCCAATTCTGCATCCAACACAGTATATTTCTCTATTTATTTACACTCAATTATATGGATGACAAACTCTCCCATGAAATCAAATGTGACCCATGAAATCAAATGTGATAATGTGATTCTCCCTCTATTGTAGAAATCATAGCCCTTTTCAGAACATATGTTTCTCAACATGTTTTAACATTTCAATTGACTAGATCAAAAAGTAAATGAAGATTAGAATTCAAATTATTACAAATTATTGAAGATCAGAATTCAATTCATCACAAATTATTGACATTTAAAATCATAGAAAACAAAATCAATTCTTCACAAAAACCATGTCTCAAAGTAGGGAGAAGGATAAAGGAGAATACTCCGAATTCATGAGAAGGATACGGCAAAACATGAATTTCATATATAAAAATAAGTTTACAAAACAAAAGAAATAAAAGACACAACTTATCTCACAATCCTTCCCAAGAAAATCTCTAGAAGTTCTCTCCAAGCTTTTCTCTCTTTTCAAGCAACTCAATTCTTTCTTAGAAGTGTAATGAAGAAGAAATCTCTCACCTTCCCTCTCCTCTTACAACCCTACAATAAAATCTCCTCTTCTTCTCCTTGCCTTTCACGCCACCCCTTTTCTTGTCCGTTCCGTCCCCCCTTCAACTCCTTGAAGTCTTCTTCTTTTATTCTATCTTTTCTTTCGACTACCACTCTTCAAAAGGAATTCAAAATTCTCTCCAAAATTCCCTCTAAAAGTCAACTCTTTTGAATTCAAATGTGTCATTTGTTCCAAGAGACATATACCTTCATAAAAGAACCTTCTAAAGTGTTTAGATGCATTGAATTACTTCAATATGTGTGTATAACAAGTGTCCCTTTGAAACTTTGCTCAAAATTCATCTCGAATTGCCTTAGTATGCAAAAAGTCGTCTCTGGCGCATCATGCGCCAGCCTCTGTCAAACGGCGCATCATGTGCCAGAATTCCAAAATTCACTGTTTTGGCTCCAAATTTTGTCCTTTTTGCCATTTTTGTTCCAAATACCTAAAAATTATATACTTGCAATAAAAAATGAAAATACCCTTCTTTAAAGTGCAATATCACCAAAAATAAGCATAGAATATGTACTTAAAATAATATATTATTTTGGTGTATCAAAATTCCCCAAACTTAAATGTTACTTGCCCTCAAGTGACACTTTTATTACACAAAAGCTTATGACTTAGGATAGAGATTTACTTACTACTTTTATACTTTAGTTTAACCAATAGAATAACAAAATTTAAGAAAAACCTTTAATAACTTAGATTCAAATTCTAAGTCTCGGAATACTTAGTAATCAAATTTAAAATTTATGAATATCTATTCATTTCAAGAAAAAAATGTAATTTGTGAAATTTAATTTGTGATATTAAGGACATTTAGAATATTCATATGAAAAAAAACTTCATGAAGACTTTACTAGGGATACTACTAATACTCCAATACAAGTTTAGAAAATGTAATAAAGCTCAAGTGAGGCCAATTTTTTATTAAGCATCTCCTCAAGCTTCTCCTCATTTATTTTTCTTTTCTTTTCTTTTCTATTTCTTTTACTTTTAAGATCTTTTCAATCCTTTATTTTCTTTTTCTCTTTTTTTTTTCTTTCAAGTGGGGATTACTATATCTGGATAAACTGTAATAGTTTTGAACTTCACTATCGTCTTCTTAAAGTCAAAACTTTATACCTTTCATCACTTTATAAATTCATATTAGTTTATGATTTTTCATAAAGTCTCATTCTTTTCTTCTTACATGAAACTCTAAAATTCTTAATACTAAAAAATAAAACTTTCTTTAATTTAATCAGAAAAACATAGTCTTATCCTATCACACCAAAATATCTTTAACTTTAAAATTGACCTTCATTATTAAAAAAATTTTACCTAAATTTACCATAATATTTATAAACATAAGTATAGTCATTTAAAGTTAAATATTAATATCCCAAAGTCATGTTAAATTAATTTTAAAAATATAGTTAATTAAGGATAAATAAAATTTCGTTTGTTTCTTTGAAAAGAAAATTTTCAAAATTTGCTGAGAATTAAAAACATAAATATAAAAATTGAAAATACTAAAAATGTAGAAGAAGTAAAAGTCTACAGTTACTATTACAATTATGTCCACAACACAAAATGAAAATTTTTACCATAACAGTTCTCAAATGAAAATACAACACATTTCAACCACAAATAACGAACAAAAACAAAAACAAACTACAATAGACTCATAAAAGTATCCATCTTCATCTACTTCCTCATCATCATCATCATCATCATCATCATCATCATCATCATCATCATCTTCTTCCTCATCTTTATCCCCAAAAGGAGTATAGGGAGTGAAACTGGGATAAGGATGAAATTCCACATTGGGCTCCCCTAAGATTTCTTACCATAATATTTTCAAAATCAATATCATGCTGAACTTTCCTCTGCTGATATTCATCATTATAAGCATTTCTTGCTCCAATCTCTCCCAACTGACCCTGAATATTAATTATGTCCATTTATTGAATCATGAGTTGGTCCATAATGTTTTCTAATGATGCAGGGCGAGAAGTAGATGCCCCTACAGTTGATATAGAGGGTTTATCCCTTCTTCCCCCTCTAGATTCAACAACTGATTTAACTCTTTAAATCATATGCCTCCCAATAGAATACTGTGGTTGTAATCTTTCTTCATTTCTATGGGACTCTACTTCTGATTGTTCACATAAGGTGAAAATCAAAGCAGGGTATCCCAAAACACTAGCTGTAGAACTACCGTGTAGAACTACCGGCTATACTTCAAGCATGATGAACTATAAGTGCTCCAACATATATTGCTTTCATGTTCTGAATGCAATAGTTCAACACTGCTCTATATTTCGTAACATTGGCAAAATGATTCGTTGGCAATAATCTAGCAGAAATGAAGTGATGCCATACCTTTGACTGGCTAATCAACATGGAAGCGGGGAAGTTAACTATCTTGTTATTCTTAATCTTCCACTCTCCTCTTCCATCAGTAAAAAAGGCAAGCACTTCATCCAGTGATGAATAGTCGTCACGAATGCAGCGTACTCATAAAAAAATACACTTCTCAGCCTATAAAAATTATTGATCCGATCAGCAGTAAATTCAACTTGTTAACCTCTAACCAGTATGTGGTCATCAACAGTGAACCTCAAGTTGGAATAAAACTCCCGAATCATGGGGATAATTGTTACTGCAGTGAAGTAGCATAATCTTTCCCACTTTCTAGCAAGGATCAACCTTTCAATCTCGCCACCCAGGTTTGCAAATGCCCATTCTTGGATCAACCTTTTGGTCTCCATTTGTGTATTGTAACTATGTTGGGCCTTGAAGTTAACGAATCTTCATGAATCAAAATCCTGGGATTTCCTTCCTCTCTATTCTATGAGAGCCATTGGAAATTCTATGAAAATCCAAATAAATTCTAAAAAAATTACTAAATAAAAAACCTAAGTCCTCAAGCAAGATTATTTGGTAAGAAACTTTTCACAATGGTTTTTTTCAAGCTTTTTCATAAAAAATCCCAAATTTTGGATCTTCCATAATGTAGGAAAAATCCATGGTGAAAATAAAAAAATTCTAAGTTAAAGTGAAGCTCTTAACAAAAGAAGATGAAATCTACAATTATTAGCCTCCAAAATCTTCTCTACCATCCTAAAGCAATGAAAATGGAGCTTATCCATGTGATTTAGTGGTTTTTTAGGCGATCTGGCGTGTTCGGGTCTTTGGCGCATCATGCGCCAATCTGACGCATCATGCGCCAGAGCTTAAATTCACCTGATTTTGGTTTCTGTGGAAATCTGCTCTATACCATCTTACGTCAACCTCTAATTAACTCAAATGAACATTTCTAAGCATACAAAAACATCATTCTAACACAAAAAATTCACAAATAATAAAAAACTCACATTTATATATAAAATCCGCGCTAATACAAACTAACTGTTTTCAAGCCAACAAAACATCAAATTAGTGTTCTAAAACAAACCAACATCCTAACACTGAAATCTAAACATCAAAATACAAAGCATAAACATAAATAGTGCAATAATTGAAAGGAAATGCAATCTAACTTAAAAAACTAACACAAGAAGTACTAAGCAAAATGTTCCGTGCATAAATTAAGTTCAAATATCTTCTTCACTCTCGTCCTCCTGGATATCTCCCATCAATTGTTACTGTGCATACAGGTTGTAGAAGGTGATATGGAAACTCATCAGTTAAATCCTCTCCAATCCAAGAATGTTTCTTGAACATAAGTATCAAACTGCCTTCAATATACCCAATATGTTCAAAGTGTTTCTTCAGTCTCAAATCTAGATGATCTAGCATTTCAAAAATATTCCCAATCACATGTAGAAGATTCTACACCTCTTGGTCTATCTTCTTGATTCTCTTCAAAAGTGCATTTGAATTATAGTAAGGCTGAATAGGTGATGAATTCTGGGATTCCTGATCCATTAGCACTTTCATATCATTTTCATCTCCCATTCCAGTACAACTGCAATAGACATCCGGATCCATCAGCCTCCAAGGAAGAAACACTTTTTCCCAACTTTCATATGGTAGTTACGATTGACTTCACAATATAAAAATAGTGGATGGATGTCCAAGTCTAGTTGTAGATCCATTCAAAATCAAACCGAAAACCAATTTTACAATTATGGCTCCAATATCAACAGGTTTTCCTATTTTAATACAACAATTTAAAATAGTGCTCTCCTTAGTTACCTTACTGATCTTCATGGTGGGCAGCAATTTTGATGCAATAAAGAAGTGTCATGCCTTAGAAGTACAATTTTATAATGATGAAGAAAAACTTACATTCCCATCATCTCTAGCCTCCCAATTCACATTTTCATCTTCATCTGTAAGGTATAGGTATCGGTAGAGTTCATTCATATTTTCTCTCGTAGGGGTAAAATTTGCATAATGATAAATAAACACATTCTCAATCATAAACATCTCATTTATTCTTAAAGTAGTGAACTGCACAAACTTGCCACGCACATAGACTATTTCTTGGTTGACCCCATGAAGATTTGCATAAAACACTTTCACCACAGGGACGACTACAGCGACAGTAGTGTAGCAAAGCTCTTCCCAACGTCTCTACGCAATAATCTCTTCAACTCGAGTATTCGGTGTGTTGAATCCTCGATTAACAAATATCCTTTCCTTAATTAACCTCTTCTTCACTAGAACTTGATGAAGTAATTTCTGGGAATCGAAACTGACAAACTTTCTCCGGTTGAAAATTCCAAATCTCACAGTATTTTTGGAATGGTAAGCCATTGGATTTGAAATCTAGTGGTTTTTCCCTCGTTTTGTCCCTTAAAATAGACTTAGGATTCAATTTTTTAGGAGTTATAAGGAGAAGAAATGACCAAAAACCACCTTTTGAAATATGTACTTCATTTTCATCACCGCATCGCATCATGTGCCAGCTCTCTGGAATTGAGCTCATCATGCGCCAATTTGGTGAATCTTGTGCTAGTTCAAAAAAATAGTACGATTTCAATTTTGATCCAATAAATTCTCACTTTTTTCATAAAATTAGACATATAAAGATGTTTCTAAATATTTTAATCAAATACACAGACATCATAAATACCTAAATATAAATATACATAAAATATTTTAAACTCAAAAAACTCAAAAGCAAATTAAATAATGATTCATATGGGTTGCCTCCCACAAAGAGCTTGGTTTAATATCATCAGTCCGACATTCCCAGTCTCATTTTGGGTGGCACAATATTACAGTTTCTTTAAGAGTTGGTCTTTGACCATCAAAATATGATTTTAATTAGTGCCCATTCACTTTAAATATTTTTCCAGTCTTGGGGTCTTCAATATTAACTGCTCTGTAGGGATAGACTTTTATAAGTCTGAATGGCTCTTTCCACATATACTTCAATTTTCTAAGAAATAATTTCAATCTTGTATTGTATAATAAAACATTGTATAATAAAACTCTTGTATTGTATAATAAAACTTCATATCTAGGTTCAAATTATCTTCTTATTATCTTCCGACCATGCCATTCTTTCATCTTTTCCTTATAAATACTCACATTATCTAATGATTCATTCCTAATTTCCCCAAGCTCATTCAATTGTAATAATCTTTTCTCACTAGCTTCTTTCAAATTAAAATTGAATTCTTTTATATCCCAATAAAATTTATGCTCTAATTCAACTGGCAAGTGACAAGTCTTTCAAAATATTAATCTATAAGGGGACATTCCTATAGGTGTTTTATAGGCTGTCCTATATGCATATAATGCAGTATCTAATATAGTAGACCAAGCCATAATGCACATAATGCAGTATCTAATCTAGTAGACTAGATTGTAATATTTTATGAATAGTTCTATCATTTCCAAAATGACCTCCAAATTCAGAATCATGACATTTCTGAATAATTTCATGAATATCTTTATAAGGCACACATCGTCCCATTACTAAATCTTTACATTGCATGTACAAGGGAATAAAGCATGTCATAAAAATTTCTTAACTCCTCTTACTATAGTAGGTGGAGGTAGGTTTGATATAACCTGAATTTTTGCAAGATTTACTTCCATGCCATTTTATGAAATTTTATGTTCAAGCACAATTCCTCCTGCAATCATGAATTAACATTTTTCCCAATTTAAAACGAGATTAGTCTTTTCACATTATTCCAAAACTTTATTTAAATGATTTAAACATATTTCAAATGAAGAAATGAAGTTCCAAATAAGTTCCAAATAAAGAAAAATCATCCATAAGGACTTCAATCCCTTTTTCAATCAAATCACTGAAAATTGACTTCATACATCTTTGAAATGTTGTAGGTGCATTACCAATCCAAAGGGCATTCACCGAAAAGAAAATGTTCCATAAAGACTAGTAAATGTTGTTTTCTCTTGATCCTTTGAAGCAATAAGTATTTGATGATTATCGGTATATTCATCTAGAAAACAAAAATATTTGTACCCAACCAGCCTATTTAACATTTGGTCCAAGAAAAGTAAACAAAAATGATCCTTCCTGGTGGCAAAATTTAATTATCTATAATCTATGTAGATTCTCCAACCAGAGAATTATCTTGTTGATATTAATTAATTATGCTCATTTGTCATTATAGTCACACCTCCTTTCTTTGGAACATAGTAAATTTGACTTACCCAAGCACTGTCTGAAATAGGATATATTATTCCAGCATATAACCATTTTAAAATTTCTTTCTTCACAACTTATTTCATCATAGGATTCAATCTCCTTTGAGGATCAGCTATTTGTTCCTGTTGATCTTCTAATAAAATTCTATGCATACTAATTGAAGGACTAATTCCTTTAATATCAACTAATGTCCATCAAAAGGCTTTCTTATATCTTTTCAAAGTTTCCAACAACTATTGTTCTTGCTTATCAGTTAATTATAAGGATACTATAACAAGTAATGTAAATAAATCTCCTAAGAATGCATACTTAAAATGTGTAGGAAGTGTTTTCAGTTCTAGTCAGGAGATTTATCAACATATGAAATCGAATTCTTGTTACTTTCTGTAGGATCTAACATTTCAAATTTTTCCTGAACATAAACTAAATCCTCTTTACTCACATCCATAGATTCATCTTAAATTTTATCCTCATCTTGATATTCCAAATATTCCTTTTCAAATTCTCTTTCCAAAGTCTTATTAAAATGCTCATGGCTTAACAATTCCTTAATATTCATTCTGAAGCATTCAATCTCTTATTCTTTTGCAGGATATCTCCTTGACTTTTCAATCTCTTATTCTTTTGCAGGGTATCTCATTGACTCTCACTAACTCTCATACTTAGTTCTCTCTCTGCACATCTATCAAAGCTCTTCCAGTGGCTAGAAATGGTCTTCCTAAAATGATAGGAATTTCCTTATCTTCCTCCATATCTAATACAATAAAGTTCATAGGAAAGATAAATTTATTAACCTTTACTAAAACATCTTTTATGAATCCTTTAGGATAGGTAATCAAATGATCAGCTAACTGAAGAGTTACAATAATAGGTGAAATTTCTCCTAAGCCCAAGCTTCTGAAAATTGACAACGAGATAAGATTAATACTGGCTCCTAAATCACATAAAGCTTTTCCATAAAATCATTCGCCAATAGCACAAGGTATTGAAAAACTTCCAGGATCTTTAAGTTTTTCAGAAATCCTTTTCTGAATTATAGTGCTACACTTTTCACTGAGTTCAACAGTCTCATTATCTACAAAATTCCTTTTCCTATTAAGTATATTATTCATGAACTTTACATAGCTTGGCATTTGTTCCAAAGCTTCAACAAATGGAATGTTTATCATTAATTTCCTTAAAATTTCCAAAAAATTAGAAGATTGTTTGTCTTTGTTTTTCTACGATAATCTTTGAGGAAATGAAGGTGGTGGTATTTCTATAGAGATTTTCATGGGTTTAATAGGACGCTCTCCCTCAAACTGAAAATCTTCACTAGATTTTTCATATTCCACATCATCTTTTTCAATTTCAACTTCTTGTTGAACTATGTTTTCTAATTCTTTTCCACTGCTTAGTTGAATAGATTTAATTTGCTCTTTGTTTTGATCTTTAGGATTTACTTCAACATTACTAGGTAATATTACTCTAGGTCTATTGCTAAGTGCGGTAGCAATACATCCCAATTGATTTTCCATGTTTCTTATTCCAACTCCTTGACTTTGTAATTGGCATCCCATTTGCAATATCAATTCTTTCATTGATAACTTTTTCTCTTTACTCTGCAAATTATTAAAACCTAGGGGGTGATAAGGTTTATAAACTTGATTCCCTTGATTGTTGTAGTTTCCCAATCATGGTTTATAAGCTTGATTCCCTTGATTGTTGTAGTTTCCCAATCACTTTCCCAATCCCAGTTTTTTTTCTCTATTGTGGATTTGCAACATTAGAATTATTGTTACTCTAATGAAAGTTCAAATGATTCTTCCAACCAGGATTATAATAATTAGCATAAAGATGATTAGAACGATAATTTATTGTATTTGAAGTCTCACAAGAAAATTGAGATTCTATCATTTGTCCCAATGAGTTTTCCTCAAGCACAGGTGCTGATTGAGAATAATTCATTCCACATTGATCTATCTTATTTGACATAGCAGTTGTTTGGGTAGCTAACATAGATATTACATCAGAATCAAGAATACTAGCAACTCTTTTTGGATTTACCCTTTCAGAGGGCCATTGAAAATTGTTAGTAGCCATCTCTTCAATTAATGAATATGCTTCATCGAATGGTTTTAGCATTGATGATCCACCAGCAACATCGTCAATTATCGATCTAAGAGATTCAACCAACCCGTTATAAAAAGTTTTAATTATTAGCCAATATGGAAACACATGGTGTGGACACTTTCTAAAGAGATCTTTAAATCTTTGTCAGGCTTCATAAATTGATTCCTCTTTAAACTGACAAAAATATGTGATATCATTTCTAAGCTTAGCAGTTTTTGAAGGTGGGAAATTTGATAAAAATTTTTGTGACAAATCTCCCCATGTTCTGATAGATCTGGTGCTAATGAATTTAACCACACTTAGATTTATCCCTTAGTGAAAAAGGAAAAAGTCTAAGTCTGACGGTATCATTCGACACTCCATCATATTTAAATGTAGCACACAATTACAGAAAACTAGCAAGGTGTAAATTAGGATCTTCAGTTAGTGTTCCTCCTAACAGATTATTTTATACCATTTGGATAATAGTAGGTTTAAGCTCAAATGAATTGCTAGCTACAACAAGGTTCTGTATGCTCAAATTAATTTCATCTGCTGTAGGATTAGCATAATCTCTTAAACGTCTTTGATGATGTTCATTGTCATTTATGGCAGTACTTAAATTGCAAGCCATTTTGCTAAAATAATCTATTTCTTTTTGTAGTTTTCAAAATTTTCTAATAGTTCTCTCTTATTCAAAATCGTAAGGTACTAAATTTTCAGATCTTACACTACGCATAACAAACAAAGCAAGTAATTAAAAATAAGAAAACATACTTAAATAAGAAAATGTTCAAAACTAAATTACAAACTCTCTTTTTTTTGTTTTTTTTGTTTTTAAAAAAATATAATAACTTACTAATATTTTCCATTACTTCCCTTACAACGACGCCCAAAACTTGATTCGAGTAAGTTTAGTGTGTAAATTTTGCAAATATCTTTCAATATTACACAATGCACACGACAGATATAACAATAAATATGCAATATAATCCCAACAAAAATACCTTTTATGAAAATAATTTATCTTTAAAACTCTTTTTAAACTGCCAAATTCCCTTTAAAATCAAGAAAGTATCCGTATCACTCAAGTAATAAAGGGTTCTAATGGAGTCCTAGATATCGATCCCACATGGAAGTTGGAAAAACATATAAGTAAAATTTGAAAATTATTTAATAATTTAAAAATACAAAAATTAAAATACAAAAATAAAAGTAAAGTGCGAAGTTTGAATATTAACTATTAAGGTGAATGCTATATAAAATACAGTTGAAAGACATAGCCTTTTTCATAACGTATGTTTCTCAACATGTTTTAACATTTCAATTGACCAGATCGAAAAATAAATGAAGATCGGAGTTCAAATCAACACAAATTATTGAAATTTAAGACCATAGAAAACAAAATCTATTCTTCACAAAACCATATCCAAAACCATATCTCAAAGTAGGGAGATGGATAAAGAAGACTACTTAGAATTCATGAGAAGGATACGACAAAACATGGATTTCATACATAAAAATAAGTTTACAAAATAAAAGAAATAAAAGACACAACTTATCTCACATTCCTTTTTAAGCAAATCCCTAGAAGTTCTCTCCAAGCCATTCTCTCTTTACAAGCACACTTAATTCTCTCTTAGAAATGTAATGAAGAAGTAATCTCTCACCTTCCTACTCCTCTTACAACCCTAGAAGAAAATCTCCTCTTCTTTTCCTTGCCTTTCACGCCACTCCCTTTCTGTCCTTTATGTCCCCCGTTTAACATCTTGAAGTCTTCTTCTTTTATTTTGGGTTGCCTCTCTTCAAAAGGAATTCAAAATTTCCTCCAAAATTTCCTCCAAAAGTCAACTCTTTTGAAATCAAATGATATGTCATTTGATCCAAGAGACATATCCCTTCATAGAAGAACCTTCCAAAGTGTCTAGATGCATTGATATACTACAATAGGTGTGTAGAACAAGTGTCCCTTTGAAAATTTGCACAAAATTCATCTCGAACCACCTTAATCTGCAAAAATTCATCTCTGGAGCATCATGCCCCAGTGTTGGCACATCATGCCCCAGTGTTGGCACATCATGCACCAAGCCTTTGTCAAACGGCGCATCATGCACCAAAATTCCAAAATTCACTTTTTTTGCTCAAAATTTTATCTTTTTTGCCATTTTTGCTCCAAATACCTAAAAATTTTATACCTGCAACCAAAACATGAAAATACCCTTCTTTAAAGTGTAATATCACCAAAAATATGTATAAAATATGTACTTAAAATAGTATATTATTTTGGTGTATCATGAACCTAGTTGGATGACCCAGCTGGAAGTGGGTGAGCGGCAAGAAAATCCGCTAAAATATGTCCTTGAATAGCACAAAGGGGAACAAAATTTATATTGAATTGCAATAAAATCATCGACCATCTTGTTAAATATTTAGAAAGTGTTGGTTGGGTCATTGCAATGGATTAACTTTCAAAATAAGGGTAATCTTATGAGAAAGCATAAAATGCCTAAGCTTTAGGGTGGCAAAAAGTAAAGCTAGAATGCTTTTCAATAAGCGAATACTTTACCTCCATTGTTATTAGATGGTGACTCAAGTAGTAGAGTATGTTTTTCTTACCCTCATCATTGACCCGAGCTAGCAGGGCTTTGATAGAGTCGTCTAAGGCCACAATATAAAGTATTAAAGGTCTTTCCGGGATAGGAGTTACCAAAATAGGAGGTGTCATTAAATACTGCTTAATGTCCTCAAAGGCCCGCCGTCATTTCTCTTCACAAATGAATTTGACATGACAAATTTGGTGTCTTTTTTAATTAATGCAAGAAGGGCTAACATGTACTTGAGATATTAGAAATAAAGCATCTCAGATACACCAACTTTCCTTGGAAGGAACGTAATTGTTTCAAGATTTTGGGAGGAGGCATTTCTAAGATAGCTTTAATATTATCTAGGTGACTCTCGATTCCTTGATGACGAACAATGAATTCTAGAAATTTTTCGGAGGTGATGAAATTTTTCAGAGGTGATGCCGAAGGCACACTTTAAGAGATTCATCTTAAGATTATATTATCGTAATCGTTCGGGCACAATCCTTAAATTGTAAAAATGGTCTATTTTTTGTTTGCTTTTAATGATCATATTATTCACGTACCATTACAAAAATGGTCTATTTTTTGTTTGCTTTTAATGATCAAATTATTCACGTACATTCCACTTGGTTGTGAGTGAGATCATAAAAAATCTTTGTCATAGCTTGTTGATATGTTGTTCCGGCGTTCTTCAACCCGAATGGCATCACTGTGTAGCAAAAGATCCCGATCAGCGTTCTGAATGCTGTAAGTGCTACATCTTCTGGAGCCATCTTGATTTGCTTGTATCCTGATGATCCATCCATGAAAGAGAAAATTTCTTATGCCGATGCGATGTTCATGATCAATTCTTGTATTAGTAACAAAGACTCATCTTTTGGACATGCCTTGTTTAAATCTCTGAGGTCGACACAAACACAAATTTGTCCATTTTTCTTCTTCTTAATTGGTACAATGTTGGCTAACCATGTGGGGTATTTCTTTTCTCTTATAATGTTAACGTTTATTAAATTCTTTACCCTAGCAATGACTTGGTGCTCTATCTCGATGCGTATTCTTCTGGGAGCTTGTTTTACTGGGGTCAAATTTCTGTCCACCCCAAGTTTATGAACTGCAACTTCTGCTGATAGCCCTGACATTTCATCATAGCTCCAAGAAAATCAATCTTTAATTTCTAACAGCAAATTTATCAATTTTGTGGATTCTTCCTCGTTGTGTAGAGAACTTATAAAGGTAGGTCGAGGCTGCTCCTCAGTATCGAGGTTGACTTCATTCAATTCATCCACTGTTGAATTGATCTCTTATTCAAATTCTGACGAAGCATCATCTATCAATTGATTTTTAGAGTCATCCTCTATATCAAGACAATCCTCTTCCAATTCATTAGTAACAACCATACAAAAGTTCGAGTCATCGACTGGTCCTACAATAATAAATTCAAGACCTTCTTTCGAGTTATAAGTTCAAGTTTTAACATTCCACTATTTTTCAAAAAGTTGCAGTTTATCCTTTGGCATCTGCTTTGACACATATCCTTATTGAATTAATTTTTGTACATTAATTTTTGTACATAAGGAGAAATATCCTTATTGAATTAATTTTTGTACATAAGGAGAAAAGTAACCAAATGACAATTCATCCAAATTTACATAATCCTCATCCAAATTTACATAATTTTCAGAACTAGTAGAAGGGGAAGCACGGTAAAACTTGATCGGCTTTGAACCAACATTACCGACTTTCTTGACCTCTAAACTCTCAACCTTTTAAGGGTGAATTGGAGTAAGGGGGCATTCACATAGTGGTTGATCCAATCATACATCGACTCGTATTCACTTTTCTCCACATCTTCTAAGGAAATATTGTATTGAAGTTTCTTCTGTTTTATCATCACCATTTCTTTCTCAAAGACTTTCTTCCATTTCGATGTTGATGGTCGACCTAGTCTATTCAAAAATCATATTGGTCCTTCCTCGTCCACGTCCCCGGCCTCGATCTCGGGTGTATGGGCTAAAAGAACCTCTACTAGCCCGTTGTGAAGGAATGGTAGTAGATCATTCAAGCGGAGTTGAATGGCCTTCTCCTTGTGATTCTTATGAATCATTCATTTTATTTGGCACAATTTCACGGGAAAAAACTTTTTTCTTTGGATGTGCACAGTAGGCGGCATCTTCGTGGATGCCTACCTCATGAACTGAAAATGGTTGTAAATCCCTCTTGATGCAATGTTCTTGTCCTTCTTTAAAGTACTTGATGCATTGGTGTAAAGGATAAGGAAACATATTATGCTTGTGAATCCATGGTCATCCAAGTAATGCACTGAAAGAGGTCTCTGCATCAATATTATGAAATTTTGCAGTTGTTACTAGTTCTCTAACTTTCATTAATAGTGTAATCATTTTAAGGGCTCTTTCTCCCTCCTAATTAAATCCTCTTAACATAATTTTATCGGATATAAGCTTCTGAGTCTTGATGTCCAAATATGCTAATGTTCGTAGAATCATTAAGTTAAGTGATGCTCCCGGATCTACCAAAACTCTAGACAACACAAATCTGCCAACATTAATAGAGATGTTGAGCGGTTGATTATGGTCAGGGGTACCGAGCAACAAGTCTTCATCTGTGAAGTTCATCCTAGGTTGTTCTTTTAATGACCAAACTTCATCTGAGGATGTGCTGGCCAACTAGACTAAGAAAATATCTAAGTCAAACAAAGCTATAACTTGAGACTCACTCATCTCCTTTGACAAGCTCAGAGTGTCGTAAATGCTTAATTTTGCCGATAACCTCCTAAGATGAGCTAGCACATTATAATCCACTTTGTATTATTCTCCAATCATTACTTGATTATGTGCTTCACTGGCGGAGGTGGAGGTAGCTCTTCTCGAGTGACTATTTGTTTTCCTTTATCCACTGGAGTTGTTCTCGAGGGTAATGCCTTCCTACTTCTTAGATTTATTTCTATGATTTCTTCTTCTTCTTGAGTAGCTGTAGGAAAAACTTTCAGTGTCTCTTCTTCATCGGAAGAATCCAAGTTGATGACAAGTGGTGTACCATGGTACTCGAGGACTGGCTCCCCACTCCTGTCACTATCATAACCGGTGTTGTTGATTTCTTTTCATTCTTGTTAATGGGTTCATCAGAATTAAGTAAAATTTGAGGATTGGTTTGGGAATCGAGATCAGAGTTAGATTGGCCAAAGTCAGTTACGTTATCACTAGAAATAGTTAGAACATAGCTGAAATCATAATCATTATATTCATAGTACCCCGGTGGGGCAAAAAAATAATCATACATGATCAGGGGTTTGAGGATTTTCTTTCCTGAATCCGAGACAACCAATCTTACAGAAGTAGCCCCTATACTACCCCCATGTTATCGATCTTCATGATGTCATTCTTATCCTTCTCTTGTTGCAGCGATTTCTCTGGTAAAATCCCTATTTTAGGTTGGACAAGCTGTAGACTCTGAATGACGTTATGCACTGAAGCGGTCTAAATCTGAACTAGTATCTTCTTGGATGACTTGCTCCACACTGTGCTCCATCTATCCTTCTCTGAATACGAATCTATCAGAGTGATTGGCTCGACCAAAATCATATTTACAGAACCATTTTCAGGTTCTTTTAAATATTCCTTTAGGACCATTATATTCCTTCTTTAATGTTCCTCTCGTGTCAATCCTTCAAAATGAAACAACCCTCTATTGTATGTCCCAACATCTGGTGGTAGGGGCAGAAATTGGGATAGTTTTTTCTTGTCAGCTTCTTTTGTTTGTTCAATCTGAATTCTCGTATCTTCATCAAGTTTTTGAACATCTTTGGCACAACCTCATCTTTGAAAGAATATAGTCTCTTCTTTCATTCAAAAAGAGTCGGACCTCATCTACTCTCTGATCGGTGTGGTCCTCCCTGGTGTGAATGTTGGCTAGATTGGCCATACTACTGTGTTTGTTGCTGAGCATGTTGTTATTTAATTTTTATAATTATTTTTACTAAAAAAAGGATTTTCAATGTTAATTCTTTTAATTAATCAAAGTAAGGTTTTTGTTCTTAAAAAATATTGGAGGTTCACCTAGATCAGAGGACCACTTGGAGAAAAATTCATAATTTTTTGAATTATATATTTATTTAATGATTTTAGTGATTAATTAAATAGAAAATATGATTTAAATTCAAAGTTACTTTTTATATTTTTCTTTAGTCCCTATGAGTTTAGACAAACCAGAGGAACAAACCTTCATTTTTTATGATTTTTATTTTATTTATGGTAATTATTTTAATGAAAAATCAAGGAAAATAGATTTTTACCATTTAAAAATACACAACTTTATTAATAAAATTCGAAAAAATGTTTTAGTGATCACAAGTGATGAGAGAACAATTTGTGACATTTTGGTGTATTTTTTTATTGTTGTGAGTTTAATTATTTTCAATTATTTTTAAATTGAAAATTAGCTCAAAAATAAAATATTTATTTTAACATCAATTTTGTTTTTCTTGAGTGTCCTTAGTCACAAGGATCACTCCAAACCACTTTTGATAATTTTATTAATTATATTTTATTTATTACAATTATTTTAGTGAAAAAATCCCATTTACTTAGAAAAATAAACTTTGATATTAAATTCAATTAAATGAGTTTCAAATATTTATAGTGACTTATTATGTTCATTATCTTCATTATGGCTCAATTTTTATGATTTTTTGAATTTTATTTTATTTATTTAATTTTTTATGATTTCTAATGATTTAATTACCTAAAATAATACACCTAATTGTTCAGATTCATTTTATATTTTTCCTAGATTCCTCTGATCATATTGAACTCCATTTGAACTTACCAAAAAAATTCCCATATTTTTCTAATTTATATTTTAATTTATATAATTATTTTAATAAAAAAAGGTGACTTAACTTTAAAAATTAGGGCTTTTGGTAGGCGTGTTCTCTGACTTTGGAAAAATCAGTGAATACTCTATTAAAACTAGCTCTAGAGTATTTAATTAATTAAAATAAAGTACATGACAAATAAATTTTATTTTTATTTTATAATTTTCTCATATTTTCATTGAGCATCAGGGTATTTTTATTTATTTTTAATAATTTTTCTACATCAAGTTATGAACTTTTAAATGTTTTTGAATTGATTTAAATAAAAAATACCCTAATTTTTTACTTTGAATTAATTTAAATAAAAAATACCCTAATTTTCAAGTTATCTGACTCAATGCCATGCAATCCTACAATGGCTGTGAAGCTCCACATGGCGCACCCCATTTGATGCCGCCTTCTGCGTCAGCGCTGACTCAGCCCACGCTTTACGCACCATTCTTTGGTTCACCGTAATCCAGAGCATCCATTTGATACACGTGGAAATGGACGACATCCGTTCATCATCTCCATCTATTCTAAACTTAGAACCGTCCATAATAAAAGAGCTTCAATCTCATTCGATACTCAACAAAATCACTCACGGTTTGATCATATAGCTTCATCTAACCGAGACGAACACATCAATATGGTTAAAAGCATATGAAATTCACATTGACTTAACAATTGGTGAAACTGATCAAGATTTTAGGGATTTTGAGCTATAATTTTGCCTAAGAGATGAGACCTCAATTGGGTGCTTGCTGAAGCTTCTTTGGAGTCAAACGAATGTTCTCGAAGCGTCACCTTCCTCTAGTAAGGGATCTTGGTATGAGTTCAACCAATAGGTGGTGCAACCATGGTCAAGGAGTGGGTTAGAGTGCTCGAGAGAGAGGGATGTTGATTGAGAAAATGTTCTTAAGATCTCGTGAAGTATAAGAGCAACTAAGTTTAGGGATTTGATGAGTTTTGTGAAATGACGCAAATGGTCCTATTTTTTAGCTCTAAAATTGTGCTCAGGTAGGGAAGATGTGTGGCTCAAGGCAGTGGGATTGCACTTATGAAGGTTGCAAGGAGCTCTGGAAACAAATTTGCAGAGTTTTCCCAGGGATTTGACACTTCTTCTTCAATGGATGAGAGTGGGTGATTTTATAGCCATGTCTAAGGGGCGAGATTTGGGCTCTGATTGGTTGGTCTCATGGAAGCTGAAGTGGAGCGTTAAGTGATGCAGGCATCCAATGGGGAAGTGCTAGAAGGGATGGGCTCAATTTTGGGTTCAAAGTTGGGGTGGGCTTCTCAGTTTTCAACTCTCTAAATACTTGGGTGGCCTGCCAGAGCTGAGGTGATAGCTAGCTGGGTGATACACCTAAAATATATAATATTTTTAAACACATTTATATATATATTTTTTAGATATTACGCTTTAATGGAAGATATTTTTTGTGTTTTTCTTGTAGATACAGGTAAAAAGGGTGAAAAATTCTTAAAGGAGTGAAAAAGGATCAAATTTGGAGAAAAAAGGTGAAAAATGTGCAAAAGAGTTTTGGCGCCTAAGTGCCAGAATTGGTGCTTGAGTGCTGGTTAAATAGAGAAGGCCATGCCTAAGCGCCAGAGGCCCCACGCTTAAGCGCCAGTGGCAGTTATTGGACGAGTAAATTCAGTTTTTGCAAATTTTGAAGAGGTTTTTGAGGCACCCATTGGCTTAATAGGAGGTTAAAACCACCATGGATGAAAATTATAATGAAAGGATGCATCTCTTAGGGAAATACATCAAATCTAGACATATTTTGAAGAGAAACCAAGGCACCTTTTGAAAAATTATAAAAGAAAGAAGAGAGGACTTAGAAAAGAGTCCTAAAAGTATTGGATAGTTTTGAAAGTTCTTATTTGTGCAGTTAGTTCGGAGAGATTTTTAACCACCACTTTTACTTTTATTTTATCCTTTTTGTCATTTTATTTTGGGTGATTGTAAAGAGAAGAGAATCAAAGGAACTTCAAGAGTTTGGTGGAGGACTTGAGATAAGTTTTTATCTTTTTGTTTTGAGACTACTTTTGGTTTTAATT
>NW_018164780.1:16950-27564 GCF_001263595.1 Phalaenopsis equestris | reverse complement strand
GCTTTTCTTCTAAGAAAACACTAGTTATCTTTTTAAATTGTTATTGCTCTATCAAAATATTGAAAATACCAAAAATATTTAAATTTTCATTACTGCAAAAATCATCTTTATTTTAGATAACTATCTTTTTATTAAAAATAGAAAGTTTGTTGTTCAATAGTGCATATTGTGTATTCTCCCTGTGGGTTCAATATTCAAGTCTAATCAAAAGTCCTATATTGCTTGATAACAATACGTATACTTGCGTAGTATCCCAATATATATAAATTAAAAGCTAAATTCTAATTTTTCTTCAGGATCTAGTTTTTGGTTTTGTTGCAAAGTAAGGAAATATAAGTGATATATAATCTGTTCTATTGTTGTACTGTGCATATTAGCAGTATCCAGGGATCAAGTTTTTGGCACCGTTGTGGGGGAGAAATTGATTTTAAAAGAAAATTTCTATTTTTAGAAAGTTTTATTTAAACTTTAAGTTATCTTATCTTATCTTATTATGTTTTATTTATTTTATTTTATTTTATTATATGTTATTGTATGCGTAGTTCAGGTTCTGAAGGACTAGTGCCCTAGGATTATGAATTAGAAAGAACTATTAGAAAAATTAGAAAAACCAATCAAATTATTTAAAGCCCCCAACTTGGTTTATTGCTTTAGGTTCTAATACAAGTCTGATACGAGAATGTTAACCCTCAGGTGGAGGGAATCGAGGGAACTCCAGAGTGAGAGCTAGTATCTTCCCTGCCTAGCCGGTCTTCAGTACTATTCAAACTTTAAATTAGCCAATGTTCTTTATAACATCTCCAGTAAGGGTAAAGAATATTATTGCTCCTATTTGACACAGCACAATTTGTATACTTTCACAATAGAATTCCTATACTTATTACTGATTCATAACAAGAAGAAAGATATTTTCATATTTAGTGCTTTTCTTCTAAGAAAACACTAGTTATCTTTTTAAATTGTTATTGCTCTATCAAAATATTGAAAATACCAAAAACATTTAAATTTTCATTACTGCAAAAATCAGCTTTATTTTAGATAACTATCTTTTTATTAAAAATAGAAAGTTTGTTGTTCAATAGTGCATATTGTGTATTCTCCCTGTGGGTTCAATATTCAAGTCTTAATCAAAAGTCCTATATTGCTTGATAACAATACGTATACTTGCGTAGTATCCCAATATATATAAATTAAAAGCTAAATTCTTATTTTTCTTCAGGATCTAGTTTTTGGTTTTGTTGCAAAGTAAGGAAATATAAGTGATATATAATCTGTTCTATTGTTGTACTGTGCATATTAGCAGTATCCAGGGATCAAGTTTTTGGCACCGTTGTGGGGGAGAAATTGATTTTAAAAGAAAATTTCTATTTTTAGAAAGTTTTATTTAAACTTTAAGTTATCTTATCTTATCTTATTATGTTTTATTTATTTTATTTTATTTTATTATATGTTATTGTATGCGTAGTTCAGGTTCTGAAGGACTAGTGCCCTAGGATTATGAATTAGAAAGAACTATTAGAAAAATTAGAAAAACCAATCAAATTATAATTTTTGAAAAATCTAAAAAAATTACAGAAATGGCTGACCAAAATAATCAAAATGCTAAAATTCATCAAGAGTTAGACCTTTAAGAGATTAGGCCAACCCTACTGTAGATGAACTTCATTGTAGTATACAAAAACCTACTGTAGTGACTAATTCATTTGAGCTTAAACCTGCTATTATCTAAATGGTATCAAAGAATCAATTTAGGGGATCACCAATTGAAGATCCAAATTTACATCTTGCCAATTTTCTAGAATTGTGCGCTATATTGAAATACGATGATGTATCAGATGATGCCATAATACTTATGTTATTTCCTTTCTCACCGAGGGATAAAGCTAAGATGTAGTTGAATTCATTAGCACCTGGATCTATCAGAACTTGGGGTGATTTAGCACAAAAATTCCTTGCTAAATATTTTCTGCCATAAAAAACTGCAAAGCTTATAAATGATATTACATCTTTTAATCAGTTTGAAGGGGAATCTATTTATGAAGCAAGTGAAAGATTTAAAGAACTCTTAAGAAAGTGTCCACACCATGTTATACCAGATTAGTTAATAATTCAAATTTTTATAATGAATTAGTTGGATCTCTTAGATTAATTATCGATGCCGCTACTGGTGGTTCATTGATGTCAAAACCATTTCATGACGCTTATGCTTTAATTGAAGAAATGACTACCAATAGTTTTCAATGGCCTTGTAAGAGAGTACATCCTAAGAAAGTAGCCAATATTCATGAAACTGATGCATTTATCATGTTAGCAGATCAAGTTGCTGCAATTTCAAGAAAGTTAGACCGATTTGGAATGAATTTTTATCAGCCAATTTCCAAGATTGAAGAGAATTCATCAGGCCAAATGACAGATTCTAAAGCATCATTTGAATGCCATAAATAATAAGCAGAATAACCCATATTCAAATTATTATAACCCAGGTTGGAAAAACCATCCCAACTTTAACTGGAATAACAATTTGGGTGGTAATAATCAGCAATGGGGGAACAACCAAGGAAACCCATTGGAAAACTGGAAAAACCAAGGTAATAATAATTATAGATCTACTTATCCTCCAAGTTTTAATAGTTATACACAGTTTAAGAAGAATAAGTTGTATATAGAAGAAGTGTTGTTACAAATGGGAAATCAATTACAAAGTTAAGGAGCTACAATTAGAAATATTGAGAATCAACTTAGGAAAATAACAAATTCATTAAGTAATAGATCCCAAGGAACTCTTCCTAGTGATACTAAATCAAATCCAAAATATCAGAATAAAGAAAAAGTAAAAGCCGTTCAACTTAGAAGCGGAAGAGAGTTGGAAGAGTTGGAAGGTCGTTGGAAGGTCGGGTTCAAAAAGAAATTGAAGTAAAGAGAGAAGAAATTGAAGAATCAAAAGAGGACACTCCAAAAGCAACTGAGAGACCTATTTCTCCACTAAAAATTGATTTGGAAAAACCACCACCTCCATTTCCTCAGAGACTTTGTAAGCAAAAGTTGAATAAAAAATTTTTAAAATTTCTGGAAATATTTAAGAAGCTTACAATTAATATTCCATTTGCTGAAGCTTTAGAACAAATGCCAAGCTATGTAAAGTTTATGAAGGATATTCTCAATAGGAAAATGAAGTTTGAAGATAATAAGACTGTTGCACTTAGTGAGGAGTGCAGTGCAATAATTCAGAAGAAGCTTCCTGAAAAGCTTAAAGATCCTGGTAGCTTTACAATTCCATGTGCAATAGGAGACATATTTTATGGGAAAGCTTTATATGATTTAGGTGCAAGCATTAACCTTATGTCATTATCAATATTTAAAATATTGGGATTAGGAGAAATAACATCTACTACTGTAACTCTGCAGTTAGCAGATCGTTGAATAACATACCCTAAAGGAGTTATAGAAGATGTTCTAATGAAAGTGGATCAATTTATCTTTTCTATTGATTTCTTTGTGCTAGATATGAGGAAAGATAAAGAGATACCTATCATTTTAGGGAGACCTTTCCTAGCCACAGGAAGAGCAATGATAGATGTCCAGAAAGGGGAATTAACAATGTTCGTCAATGATCAAACTGTTACTTTTAACATTTCAAAATCAATGAAATACCCTGCAAACGGTAAAGATAATGAATGCTATAGGATGGATGCTATAAGATATCTAAGTGAATGTCATTTTAGAACTACTTATGAAGAAAAATTTAAAGAAAAAGATTTGGAACACAAGCAAGAAGAGGAATTAAATCAATGTAAAGATCTTTTTAAGGAAAATTCAAACTATGTTCGAGAAAGTTTTGAAGTTTTGGACACGATAGACAAAGATAATTCATTTTGTCCATCTATTGAAAAACCTCTAGAACTAGAGTTGAAGTTACTTCCTGATCATTTAAAATATGCCTTTTTAGGAGATTCCTCTATTTTATCAGTTATAATTTCCTCAAAATTTAATAATGGAAGAAGAAGAAAGGTTGATGAAAATTCTGAAAAATTTTAAGAAAGCCTTTGGATGGACAATTGCTGATATTAATGGAATTAGTCTATCAATTTGTATCCAAGAATTCATATGGAAGAGAGCTGCAAACCCAAGGTTGATCCGCAAAGGAGATTTGAATCTTGTTATGAAAGAAGTTATAAAAAAAATTTAAAGTGGTTAGATGTTGGAATTATCTACCCTATTTCACAGATAGTGCATGGGTTAGTCCAATTCATTGTGTTCCTAAGAAAGGAGGAGTAACTGTAACTGTAAATGAACATAATGAATTAATACCTACTAGACAAGTTACATGGTGGCGAATATGCATTGATTATAGAAAATTAAAAATTGCCACTAGGAAAGATCATTTTCTATTATCCTTTCTAGATCAAATATTGGACACTTACCAGTTAAACTTAAGCATAAAATATATTGGGCGATTAAAGAGTTCAATTATAATATAAAGGATGCTGGTGAAAAAAAAGTTATTGCAATTAAATGAGCTTGAAGGAATGTCCCTATAGAGGCTAATATTTGGGAAAGCTTGTCACTTACCAGTTAAACTTAAGCATAAAATATATTGGGCGATTAAAGAGTTCAATTATAATATAAAGGATGCTGGTGAAAAAAAAGTTATTGCAATTAAATGAGCTTGAAGGAATGTCCCTATAGAGGCTAATATTTGGGAAAGCTTGTCACTTACCAGTTAAACTTAAGCATAAAATATATTGGGCGATTAAAGAGTTCAATTATAATATAAAGGATGCTGGTGAAAAAAAAGTTATTGCAATTAAATGAGCTTGAAGGAATGTCCCTATAGAGGCTAATATTTGGGAAAGCTTGTCACTTACCAGTTAAACTTAAGCATAAAATATATTGGGCGATTAAAGAGTTCAATTATAATATAAAGGATGCTGGTGAAAAAAAAGTTATTGCAATTAAATGAGCTTGAAGGAATGTCCCTATAGAGGCTAATATTTGGGAAAGCTTGTCACTTACCAGTTAAACTTAAGCATAAAATATATTGGGCGATTAAAGAGTTCAATTATAATATAAAGGATGCTGGTGAAAAAAAAGTTATTGCAATTAAATGAGCTTGAAGGAATGTCCCTATAGAGGCTAATATTTGGGAAAGCTTGTCACTTACCAGTTAAACTTAAGCATAAAATATATTGGGCGATTAAAGAGTTCAATTATAATATAAAGGATGCTGGTGAAAAAAAAGTTATTGCAATTAAATGAGCTTGAAGGAATGTCCCTATAGAGGCTAATATTTGGGAAAGCTTGTCACTTACCAGTTAAACTTAAGCATAAAATATATTGGGCGATTAAAGAGTTCAATTATAATATAAAGGATGCTGGTGAAAAAAAAGTTATTGCAATTAAATGAGCTTGAAGGAATGTCCCTATAGAGGCTAATATTTGGGAAAGCTTGTCACTTACCAGTTAAACTTAAGCATAAAATATATTGGGCGATTAAAGAGTTCAATTATAATATAAAGGATGCTGGTGAAAAAAAAGTTATTGCAATTAAATGAGCTTGAAGGAATGTCCCTATAGAGGCTAATATTTGGGAAAGCTTGTCACTTACCAGTTAAACTTAAGCATAAAATATATTGGGCGATTAAAGAGTTCAATTATAATATAAAGGATGCTGGTGAAAAAAAAGTTATTGCAATTAAATGAGCTTGAAGGAATGTCCCTATAGAGGCTAATATTTGGGAAAGCTTGTCACTTACCAGTTAAACTTAAGCATAAAATATATTGGGCGATTAAAGAGTTCAATTATAATATAAAGGATGCTGGTGAAAAAAAAGTTATTGCAATTAAATGAGCTTGAAGGAATGTCCCTATAGAGGCTAATATTTGGGAAAGCTTGTCACTTACCAGTTAAACTTAAGCATAAAATATATTGGGCGATTAAAGAGTTCAATTATAATATAAAGGATGCTGGTGAAAAAAAAGTTATTGCAATTAAATGAGCTTGAAGGAATGTCCCTATAGAGGCTAATATTTGGGAAAGCTTGTCACTTACCAGTTAAACTTAAGCATAAAATATATTGGGCGATTAAAGAGTTCAATTATAATATAAAGGATGCTGGTGAAAAAAAAGTTATTGCAATTAAATGAGCTTGAAGGAATGTCCCTATAGAGGCTAATATTTGGGAAAGCTTGTCACTTACCAGTTAAACTTAAGCATAAAATATATTGGGCGATTAAAGAGTTCAATTATAATATAAAGGATGCTGGTGAAAAAAAAGTTATTGCAATTAAATGAGCTTGAAGGAATGTCCCTATAGAGGCTAATATTTGGGAAAGCTTGTCACTTACCAGTTAAACTTAAGCATAAAATATATTGGGCGATTAAAGAGTTCAATTATAATATAAAGGATGCTGGTGAAAAAAAAGTTATTGCAATTAAATGAGCTTGAAGGAATGTCCCTATAGAGGCTAATATTTGGGAAAGCTTGTCACTTACCAGTTAAACTTAAGCATAAAATATATTGGGCGATTAAAGAGTTCAATTATAATTTGAAAGATGCTGATGAGAAAAGATTATTGCAATTAAATGAGCTTGAAGAGATAAGGAATGAATCTTACGAGAGTGCTAAGATTTACAAAGAAAGATAAAGATGGGGCATGATCGAAGGATTCTTACTAAAAATTTTCAGCCGGGGCAACAAGTTTTACTATATAATTCAGGGTTAAGATTATTTTTAGGTAAACTTAAGTCCAGGTGGATGGGCCCATTTATTGTGATTAAAGTTTATTCTTATGGGGCTGTGGATATTAAAGATTCTAAATCTGAGAAAATCTTTAAAGTGAATGGACATAGACTGAAACCTTATTTTATATCAACATAAGCTTAATGATGGAATGATGTTGGGTCAACCAGAGTAAGCACTGGTTACGTCGGGCTGATGACGTAAAATCAAGCGCTTAGTGGGAGGCAACATAGTTATCAGTGTGTTTTTATTTTGGTTGTTGTTTTATGTGTGATTAAGAAAATTTAGGGTAGTATTTTTTAGACTATTATGTGTTAGTATTGATTTTAAGACTTTATTTAGTGATCTAGAAATATTAAAATGAGAATTTGGACGTTAAGTTAACTAGTGCAAAAATGTGCACTGGCGCTTAAGCGTCAAATCTGGCTCTTAAGCGTCAAATCTGGCACTTAAGCGCGACAGTTTAAAAAAATGTGTTAAATTAATATTCTAAAAGGGAAAACCTCCTATAAGTTTGCAAAAATGTGCCAAGGCAGTTTCTAAATGTTTCTAGGAGTTATTGGAAGGATTCAAGCCTATAAATAGAAGGTTTTAGTGAAGGAATTTCACCCTAGATCATTTCTAGCCCTAAAGTATAAGAGAGAGATAGATTTTAAGATGATGTCTTTATGGGAGATGGATTTGAAGAAGAAGGAGGAGACCATGGGAAGAAATTCATTAGTCAAAGTGCACAAGAGATGTATAACAGTTTCTTAGCCGTTAGCCGTTAGTATTGAAGGGATATCAGAGAAGATCAACAAAATTGAAAATGCCATGTCTGTACTGGAGACTATGGTATTGGATATTCATGCACATCTTGAGCATATTGGATGGCAATTGAAAATGCAATTTAGCCACACTAGTTATATAGAGGAAGCGGATAAGGAGATGTTTCTTAAGCAAAATTGGATTGAAGAAGATTACATCAGAGCACGTCACCACTGCACGTTTTATCAACTTTATATTCCAGTTGCCCCAGGAGAGACTAATGAAAGACCTAAATTTGTTCCTTTTATGAAGAATGGAATTAAGTTCTATGTTTGAAGTTATGTTTTTGTGTGTTTAAATTTGTGTCTTTAAGTGTTTTAATGTATAAGACTTGCTTATAGTGTTTGTGTTACTTAGGTGTTTAATTGTGAAAGATTGTTAAGTGTTTGTATTTAAGAAAATTTTCTCATCCAAGACTATTTGGAATGAGAACTAAGTGTTTAAATGTATTTGTACTCATTTGTGAATTAATATAAGTTTGTTTGTGTGAAAATTTGTGTTGTTTTAGCCTCGAATTGAAATAGTTATTAAGGAGAATTTTGAGATAAAGGAGAGTTATAGGATGTTGAAAATAGTCATTTAAGTGCTATGAGACCATTTAGAGGTGGTTTACTTAGGCAAATAGTGCATTTTACTTTAATTTGAAATTTTTGAAAATCAAGCACTGGTGCCAAAGCAACACATCTAAAGCTTAAGCGCAAGCAAACCTGAGAGGCAAGCACCTAAGCGCCACTTACCTGCGCTTAAGCGTCGGTTTACGAAAAATGGTTCACGAATGGTTAACAGTAAATTTTTGAGCCAAAAATCACCATTTTTAACGCCACCGTCACCTTCTTCTTTTCGAATTCGCAATTTTTGAGGGATAGGGCACATCTAAAGTGAAGATTTCTTGGTGGAATCAAGTGAAATTTTCTAGATCCAAGTTCTTTAAGGTAAGTGCTTTACTTCTATGTAAAAATTTTGGATTTTCACCATCTATTTTGAGCACATTTAGAGAAATTCAAAAATTCACTATTCATGGTGAAAAATGAGGAAAAATCTATGGAAATTGCATGGGAAGTTTAGTTTGTGCTTTTGGAAGTTTAGTTTAGTAATTTAAACTTGATTTTTGATGTTATTTTTGGAATTTATCAAATTTGTAGAATGGAACCAAGAATGAAGAGGAGCAAAGGCAAAGCCATTTTTTATTCGAGTAAATTAGTTAGTTCAAAAGCTAAAGATCGGTATAGTGATGCGTTGCAATCATACAAACAGATTTAAGAGCAATGTTTTATAAATCTGGGTGGAGACATGGAAGATTTAATTATTCGCCGATAATGGGAACAATTCTGTTGTTTCTCTGTTGTGGCAGTTATATATGTTGTGAGGGAGTTCTATGCAAATCTCCCTGAAGCTGAATAAAATTGAGTCATGGTTTGAGCGAAGTTGGTTCCTTTTTCGCCAGAGGTAATCAACTTGTTTTACCATTTACCAATGGATACATTATGTTTTTATGCAAATTATAGTCCTACTAAAGTGGAATTAGACGAGATTATTTTTTACTTCACTGTTGGGAGAGGACTTTGGAAGATAACTAATGACAGGAGAGTTAACTTCCCAATTTCAAAGTTATGTACACCTTCAAAGGCCTGACACTATTCCATTTCTGCTCGTCTGCTTCCGATCAATCATATCAGTGAAGGGACCACAGAAAGAGCGATGTTGAACTATTGTATTCAAGAGAGAATGCTCATCAACATTGGAGGTTTGATTTGTCAGACTATCATCATTTCTCATCATTTCTGCTACAGTGCAGGTCTGGGATTTGCTTCCTTGATCTTTTCTTTGTGTGAGCAGGTTGGAGTTAAATATGATAGCTGGGAGGAAGTGTTATTACCTCTAAAGCGCATCACTAAAGTGAATGTGAAGACTTATTCAGAGCATTCAATTTTTGGCTGGAGAGGAGGATTTTCCAGAAGCTATGGAATGGAGACGTCTGCTGCTTCTACATCTAGACCATCTACCTCACGTGTTTCTACATCTCGAGGTGAGTCTACTGATACCCGAGATGAGTTATTACAGAAGATGATAGATAACATCAAATTTACCGCTGATAAGGTAGAGAATTTAGAGCATTATGCAGATCAGACTAATAGTTATAATAGGAGAAAGAGTGATTATGAAGAGAAATTCCACTCATCCTTGGAGAGCCTGATTAGAGGTGACCCAGGAGTGCAATTTCCTTCATATCCCTGATATCCTGATTATGAGCCTCCAGAAAAGTGGTATAACGGTGAATCTGAGGATGAGGAGTAGGATTGAGATATTTTTATGTTGAAGACTATGTGATTTGGTACTACTACATTTGTTTTGTGTTGATTTAGACTATGTACTATGTTATGTTTGGGACCTTTTATATTGTTATTGTGATGTTGTGTTTTGTTAGTGGCTTGTTTTAACATTCTAGGGTAGTAACTGTTGATGTGTGTTTAATACTATTTTAGTTAGATTAGGATTGAACTTGATTCTATGTCTTTTGAAAAGTTTAAAAATGTAGCTAACTTAGATCTTAAATTTAAATTTCTGAAATTGCTACCCTGTATTTTTCTTTTATTATGTTAGTTTGTTTATTTTTATGCTGAGATCGCGAAATCAAGTTAGTGTGTTAGTTTATTTTTATGTTTATACACACTGCTTAGAAGTCTATTGAATCTCTATATGTTAAATTGAAATGAAAATACAGAAAATTTGATAAAAAAATAATTTTACTCCTATTTTTAGTTTTATACTTGTATCATTAGGGTTTAAAAATTCCCGTTAGTATGTTATTTTAAATTTTCATTCCTGCTTATATATATCTGATGCTAAACCGTTTTATCTGTTAAAAATTTAAGTTTGGGGGGATGAAAAATATTTTCAAAATCAAAATTTTATTTGTTCTAAAATGTGCTGCAAGTGAATTTGATTTGAAAAGAAAAAAAAATTGATTATGTATATGAAGTTACATTAGGGAAGTAAAATTTGATTTTAGAAATGAGTAAGAAAATTTAGTTAAAATTTTTAGTAATGAAGAAAAACTTTAAGTTAA
>NW_018164780.1:15142-16353 GCF_001263595.1 Phalaenopsis equestris | reverse complement strand
GAGTGAAAAAGGATCAAATTTGGAGCAAAAAGGTGAAAAATGTGCAAAAGAGTTTTGGCGCCTAAGCGCTAGATCCGGTGCTTAAGCGCTGGTTAAACAGAGAGGGCAACACCTAAGCGCCAGTGGCAGTTATTGGACGAGTAAATTTGGTTTGTACAATATTGAATAGACATTTGAGGCTCCTATTGGCTAAAGAGAGTGGTTATGACCACTAAAAATGAAAATAAAAACAGAATTGTTAAAGGAGGCATCCCTTGGAAAATACATCAAATCAGGACACATTTTGAAGAGATATGAAGACACCTCTTGGAAAATTATAAAAGAAGGAAGTTGAGAGAAAAATAGGGGGAGTCCTGAGAAGTTCTTGAAATAGCTCGTGGAGGAACTTTTGGAGAAATTTTTCAGGCACCACAAATTTACTTTATCCTTTTTGTTTTTAGTTTTATTGTAAGATTTAAGAGTGTTGCAGGAGAGAAGAGATTCAAAGGAACTTCAAGAGTTTGGTGGAGGATTTAAGAGAATTTTTTATCTTTGTTTTTAAACTACTTTTTGTTTTAATCTTTTTTTTTAGACTACTTTTGATTTTAATTGAGACTTGTTGTTGGTTTGACAATGATTTCTTCTTTTAAAATAAAGTGTGGTTTTATTTTATCCATGGATTATGAGTAGTTTTCTTTATCTTTCTTCTTAAAATGATAAGTAATTAAGTTTTGGATGGAAGTTGTGGACAGTATTGATCTTCAATGATGGTATAAGTTGTGATGATTTAAATTCATGCACTTCATTTACTTCTTGATTTGCCCAATCCAGATGTTAAAATTTGTTGTGAGAACATGTAACAAAGGGGTTGGTATTATCTCAGTCCAATAATTGAAAGAATCACATGAGATTGTATGAATGAGAATGTAGTTCATATGATTGAGTGCAAATAAATAGGGAATATTCATTGAAGGGTGTAGAGTTAGAGGACTTTAAAGTGAAAGGTTAAAGCCCCCAACTTGGTTTTTTTTTAGGTTCTGATATGAGATTTTAGCCCCCAGGTGGAGGGAATCAAGGGAACTCTAGAGTGAGAGCTAGTATTTTCTCTGCCTAGCCGGTCTTCAGAACATTCAAACTTTAAATTAGCCAATATTCTTTATATAATCTCTATCCTATTTGACACAACAAAATTTGCATACTTCCACAACAGAATTCCTATACTTATTACTGAT
>NW_018164780.1:2146-15086 GCF_001263595.1 Phalaenopsis equestris | reverse complement strand
GAAATATTCATTGAAGGGTGTAGAGTTAGAGGACTTTAAAGTGAAAGGTTAAAGCCCCCAACTTGGTTTTTTTTTAGGTTCTGATATGAGATTTTAGCCCCCAGGTGGAGGGAATCAAGGGAACTCTAGAGTGAGAGCTAGTATTTTCTCTGCCTAGCCGGTCCTTCAGAACTATTCAAACTTTAATTAGCCAATATTCTTTATATAATCTCTATTAAGAGTAAAGAATATTATTGCTTCTATTTGGCACAACACAATTTACGTACTTCCACAACAGAATTCCTATACTTATTACTGATTCATAACAAGAAGAAAGCTATTTTCATATTTAGTGCTTTTCTTCTAAAAAAACTCTAGTTATCTTTTTAAATTGTTATTGTTCTATCAAAATATTAAAAATACCAAAAATATTTAAATTTTAATTACTACAAAAATCATTTTTAGTTTATATAATTATCTTTTTATAGGGTATATTGCGTATTCTCCTTGTGGGTTCGATATTTAGCTCTTAATAAAAAAGTCCTATATTACTTGATAACAATACGTATACTTACGTAGTATCCCAATATATTTAAATTAAAAGTTAAATTCTTATTTTTCTTCAGGATCAAGTTTTTGGTTTTGTTGCAAAGTAAGGAAATATAAGTGAAATATGATCTGAATTATTTTGGTACTATGCATATTAGTTTAGCAGTATCCAGGGATCACTCGGTCAGGGAGCTTAGAGGAAGGTTTAATGGTGATAGCCTTTAGGGCTTGATGGCTAATGAAATGTGTAAGTGGGTTTAGCCAAAATTAGAAAAAGGTCTCATGATTTGGGAGACCTTTGGTCCATGAAACCAATTAGGGTGGGTTAAGTGATATGATTGACATCTTGGAGGGCTTAAATATGACAGAGATAATTAATCTTTTCGCTCGAATAGGTTAGGTTAAAATTTGAATTTAGGTTCAAAGTGGGGGCTTAAGCTTGTATTTGCGTTTGGGCTTGGATTGGGATTAGGTCTAAACCAATTGAGAGTTCAAATAGGTTTAGTTAAGTGTCATGAAGAATTTGGGAATCAACATTAGTGGAATCAAAATGGTTACATGGGCAAAAATGGTGAAATTTGGAGTTGGGTTCAATTTTGGGGTCATTGGTTTGGACTTGAGTTTGGTTTAGACTTGGGCTTCAATTTGGGTCATGTGAAGGTTCAATTTAGTTTAGAACATTGTCATGAGGAATTTAGAATTTGAATTTGAGGGAACTGGATAAGTTGTGGGTTCAATTTGATGGAATTTTAGGTAGAATTTGAATTTGAGGGAACTGGATAAGTTGTGGGGTTCAATTTGATGGAATTTTAGGGGGATGGTCAAATTGGGGATTTTGGCTCAAAATTGAAATTAAGGTTTGAAAGATGGTTCAGTTGAGCTTCAAATTGATATAGGTTAGGATTAGAATATTGAAATTAAGTTTGGAATTGAAATTGGGTGAGTTGGAAATGAATTTTGTGGAAATTGAAGTTGATTTAGGGACTTTAGGCATTTAGGGGCAATTTGGGAATTTTGTTAAATTTGGTGGATTTGGGGGCAATTGGGGTCAATGAGTGGTTAGAATTGATTTTGGGGACATTTAGGGTGAATTTGGAAATTTTGGGGTCTTTTGGGGTATGAGGGTTATTTTGATAATTTTGACAATTTTGGGGGTATTTTGGGAATTATGAGAATTTTGGGGTGTTTAGGGCAATTTTAGTGGTTTGAGATGATTTTTGGAGAGAAATTGATAATTTTGGCAATTTTGAAAAAATTAGAGTTGTAGGGGCATTTTGGTAATTTTTAAAATATTTGGGGACAAATGGCCAAAATTGGAGTTTTGGTGTAATTGATATCAATTAAGGATGACAATCATAAAATCACTCACTTTGAGCCGTA
This sequence comes from Phalaenopsis equestris, assembly GCF_001263595.1. Classification (NCBI taxonomy): domain Eukaryota; kingdom Viridiplantae; phylum Streptophyta; class Magnoliopsida; order Asparagales; family Orchidaceae; genus Phalaenopsis; species Phalaenopsis equestris. The sequence continues at coordinate 13,178 of NW_018164780.1, read as the reverse complement.
AGACCAAGGAAACCCTCATTATAGATCCTCCATGTGTTGGTCTTAGCCATGCTAGCCAAGGGCTAAGGGTTCCATGCTAGCAAAGGGCTAAGGGTTTGGGGGACCACCCACATGAGTTTCCAAAAGAGTGGGGAACCAGGTCAAAGATGCTTGGTTTAGGGTTTAAGTTGTGAGTGAAGGTGACGGGTTCAAGTGTGTGTGTGCAAGCCTGACTAAGGCCACACCACCTAGGGCTAAACCTAAGGCCAGACAGTCCTATGGGTACTCCTCTTGAGCTCCCACATGTTAGTTTCATCCTACTAATTGCTATAGGTCAAAACCAAACACGTGGAACTCCAAGAAGAGCAAAGAAGTGTTTAAAATTTTTAATGGGGTAGGGATCCATCACTAGTCCTCTAGGATAGTCAACAGAAAAGTCCTATGGCTAGATCCTAGGCTTCTAAGGAAGAAATACTAGACCCTAATAAAAGTGAGGTCAACAATATGCCTTTTACATATAAATAAAGGATATAGTAATTTTATTGTTTGCTTATATGTGGATAATTTGTTCTTCACTCAAAGTAATCCAAATATGTTTAAATAGTTTAAAATTGATGGCTAAAGAGTCAGAAAGATGGACATTGGACAAACTGCATATTATCTCAGTATTAAAGTTAAAAAAAATGAAGGCTTCTTTATTTCTCAAGAAAGCTATGGAAAAGAAATACTCAAGAAATTCATTTTGAATGGTTGTAAGCTGAAAAGCACTCTGATGGAATGTTGAGGCAAGTTATCCATTAAAGAGAATGGAGAAAAAATAAATCCAACATTTTTCTAAAGCTTGTGCTATCTGACTTGCACGAAGTCGGAGATTCTTTATGCCATTGGACTTATTAGTTGTTATATGAAGGCTCCAAATACTGCTCACATGAAGGTTTCCAAGAGGATTTTTTGTTATATCAAAGGTACAATAGACTAGATTATTTTATTCATCATCAAAGAATTTCAAGCTTGTTGGATTTAGTAAAAGTAACTGGACTCATGACCTAAATGAAAAAAAAGCACTGAAGGTTTGTGTTCAATATGAGAGACATTGTTTTTACTTAAGAGTTAAAGAAGCAACAAATTATCACCCTCTATACTTGTGAAGCTAAGTACATTATTGTAACTACATGTATAATTCATGCAATTTGGCTCTAACATTTATTGGAGAAGTTGAGATTGCCACATTACGAGCCAACAAAGATTTGTGTCAAAAACAAGTCAAATATTGCTTTGTCCAAGAATCATGTTTTCATGATTGAAGTAAAAACATCAACACACACTTCACTTTATTAAATACAACATCACAAGAAAGGATATTCAAATGAAGTATGTGTAGTCTCATGATCAAGCAACTTATATATTCACCAAGCCACTCAAATATGAAGATTTTATCAGGATAAGAAAATTGCTTGGGATAACAAATAATATTTAAGAGGGTTTTGGTCCATATGAAATTGGGCTTTAATTGAGTAAATAATCTAAAATGGTCTTTTAAAAAATTATAGAGACTATTTCTAAGAGAATGTTTTAGATTATTCTAGACATATGTTTCAAAAAATTGATTTAGAAAATTATAGAATATATAATTAATGATTTTTATAACAAAAAAATAGAAGAATATTCTAGGGAGTTAATAGTACTCATCGAATTGAAATGTGTCGGTATAATCCTAATGAAGGTGTTACTGGTATAAATAGATGTGTTGATTTTGAGTTGAAATTAAGAAGAAGAAAATAAGGTGAAATAAAAGTGAATCCTTCAAGTTGTGTTAATCCTCTTGTTTCATAGCATTCCTCATCCTAATTGCATTTTATTTGGAACATTATCTTCACACACAAGCCAAAACCAGCCCTTGCCGCTCATCTAGACTGCTTCCTTACGATCTCTCTTCACATAGACTAGTAACCCAACAACATACATCCCTCTTTTTCTCTCTACTATTGGTGTCGAGCGCCCAGACTCTTCCATGTTTTGATCTGTTTAGCTCAACACCACTGCTTCCTCTTCATATTAACAATAGAAACACTAGCCTCATGATTCTTCCATACTCTAGCAGCCTTTCTCTACCAACAATAATCCTGCCGCCTACCCCACAACTTTCACAACCGCACGCAACAACTAGCCCTCCTCCCTATCTCAATCGAGCTATAACATTTGTTTAATTTTACACTCCTTGAAATTCAGAGAAAAACTCATAGAGATTGAATATTGTGTGATTGTTCATCCTCAAAATTTGTGCCAAGTTCATTGTCATTTTAACTTATCAACTTCAATCTCATAACAGTATACAAGGTTTTTCTATAATCTCTTGAATTTCTTTTTGTGGTGTGTTCGGTGTGTCATGCAAAACTCTATACATGCCTTTCATAGTTTGATGAGGTGAAACTCATACACAATACTTGTATCGTGATGGATAATTAAAAAATTCGTTAAATTTTTATTGCAACTCCTTCGATGCATCAATAAAAACCATATACACACTTTTTATTGGTTGGTGGGGTGAAACTCGTACACAAAGCTAGTAATGTAAAATATAATTGTAAAATTAAGTACATATCTGCACTTTTTGTAGCATGTTTGAGAAATGTGTGATTTTTCTTATGTAGGCAGCTATACTCACTTTTTGTAAAGTGGTAGATGATGAAGAACAAGTCATAGTATCATACCACCCATAAGCATTTTTTATAGTGTGGTGGGTTGGCCTTGCTTTCTCGATGTAGCCCACCTCAAAGGGATTACAAGAGGAGCCTACCAAATTTAATTCTAAATATTATTTTTTAAAATAATTAACTTGAAATTTTTCGGTTAAAAAGAAATTAAAAAAAGGCTTTCAATTTACAAATTAAAGAAAAAAAAGTGTGACTTAAAATTATAATAATAATTAATAATTAAAAAATGAAAAAAAAACTTGAATTAAATATAACTTACCAAAGATTTATAGGAGACTCAATGGCTCATTAACGAGCTCAAATGAAAGTTGTAATTCACTTGTTGGATCACCAATGACTATAAACTAAATTTCTTAATTTGTCAATTGCATTAAAGAATTCATCGAATGTATTGTGTGGCCACTAGTTCTCATATAAAGGTATATTAATGATAACTTGTCAATAAGCTTTAATGAAAACTCTAGCGAACTCACTAGTTCTCATATAAAGGTATATTAGACATTAAGAAATGTACTGAATTTATAGGAGACTCGATGACTCATAAATGAGCGCAAAATATACTTTTTTATAAACACACTATATCATCTATAAATATGAGGCATTTTATTTGTAAGTTAAAGCACTTGGAGTCATACACAATGATTATGGGGATTCACTAGCAATTAATTGAAATTTGAGTGTGGGAGATGCATGACTTCAAAATATACAATCAAAATCTAGGACTCCTTAATCACCACCAAATCCACAAACCCAAATGCACAAACTGAAAGAACAAAAACTTGAGGTAAATTAAATACTTTCACTCATTCCACTGATAATACAAATTTTCAAATAATAAATACAGATATTTTGAAATTTACACACAATCCAGACATGTGCGCATGTGCTCCGACTACCATATTGAACACTTGATCATACTTTTTGAGAATTTTGCACAGGCTTAAGTAAATTTTAGAATTCTCTACCTCGTGCATGTTATCAAAGTAAAATAACAACATGCTCCATCGATTGTCCCAACTTTCTGAATCACAAGTGTCAGAGCATGTTGCACGAGTTAATTATGAATTTTTATTAAAATAAATTTTCCTAATGAAATGTGCATCTATTTTAAAACTCAACAAATATCTATTTCTAAATATCAAATTGAAAATATTATAATTATGCACATTCTAAAGCAGTCTGCCTTTTGTACATGACAAGGTCATAAGTCCCACACCTTAGTCTAATCACTTTTCTTAAATGGGCAGAAGTGAACAACACTGAGTTCTATTGAGCCAGTCTATTGCCCCCTCCTAATAGAGACTATAGTTGATAGGAGTAACCATCTTTTAATGCTTAAATGAATAAATTCAATTAAAGGCTTAAAATAAGCATTTCAATCATCCCCTGAATATGAACGTGTTCAATGTGAATCTCTAACTTGAAGGGGTTTACTTATAAAAATAAAAATTTTAAATAAAAAAATCTATGAAATAATAAAATAAAAAATTTATCACTCAAAAGCTAAAAGCAAAAATTCATTTACCCTCCACAGCTGTTTGTCAAGATGGACAAATTTAATAATAACCTAAACTCACAGTGCTAATTTCATGTCAAGTATATTACTAAATTCAAACTCAAAATAACTTTTTACCAATAAAAATGTGGCACAATTTCTTTGTCTGTGTGGTTTTACCCCTACATGACACCACAAGAAGTGATTACAACCAAAACCCTTTGATCGAGTGGTTTGGTGTCAAATGACACCATTATATTATAGTTACGGTTATAACTCGTATGTTCCTAAATGATATTTTATTCTTTTGGGTTATAAATTATAAGGTATATTTGATAAGGCATGAAACTCTCCATAAGCTATGGTTGACTTAGATCAGTCTCATTAGATAAGTATTCAAGTTAGATTTATAGAGTTCCCTTGAACGAAGCAATACATGGTTAATGACAAAGATCATTCTACCAAATTTGGTATATTACCTCCTATGACTACATAGATTAGGGACTACAAAACCACGGGATGATGGAACCATGATAAAGTTATTACATGCGTCATTATTTCCCCCACCATCTACTTTTTAAGTCACTATGATAACTTTAAAAATTCTAAATTTTAGATCTATTACTACTATACACTGAGTAATCAGGTTCTTAATGACTACCCTTAATCAAAAGCGCTCTCCCATTATTAATAGGAATAATTAAAAAGAAGGACGACTTTGAGAAACCATAAAACCTATATTATAAAATCCTAGATTTTATAGGTTAATTTTATTTTGCTTGATTCTCAATTGGCCGAGTTCGTGTGTGGGCACTAGGTATGCGTGAAAATTTGAGGATAAGTATTAGCATGTGAATAATTTTTTAGATAATCAAGCAAAAAAAATTAGGGTCTATTTTGGGCAACTGTTACCCGACCTGCATTAAAAATGTACATATAAAGACTTATAAATTATGCACTAAAAATAGGTTATTTTAAGATGGATCAATTCCTTGAAACTTAAATGTTACTTGTCCTCAAGTAACTCCTTGTACTACATAAAATTTATAACATGTGGTAGCAAATTTAACTTAAAGATTTCTATAATTTTTGCTTTATAAATGCTATAGTGAAACTTTTAGAAAAAAATTTAACAACTCAGTTTAAAAACTAAAATACAAGAATATTTAGCAGTCAAGTCTGAAAGTTATGATTTTCTATTTATTTCAAAATAAATAAGATACTTAGAAGAAATACCAGAAAAAGAACTTCATAAGAACTTTATTAGTAAATGTGCTAATACTTTTAAGTCTAAGTTAGAAATGTAACTAAGTTTCTTTCTTCAAGATGATTCAAATAGAGCCAATTTTTTATTAGGCATCTCCAGAAGCTTCTCCTCACATATTTTCACTTTTTGCTTTTCTTTTCTTTTTCTTTTATGATCATTTTCAATCATTTTTCTTTTCTTTTCTTTCTTTTTTATATGTCATGTGAGGATTACTATATCTGGACAGCCTTTAATGATTTTGAACTCCACTATCCTCCTCTTAAAATTAAAAATATTTCACATTTCTTTACTTTAAAAAATGTGTATTAGCTTTGAAGATTTTTAATAAAGTCTCAATTCTTTCTTTTCAAGTATAATCTAAGATCCTTAATATTTCAAAAAATACAATATTCTATACTTTAAATAGCAAAAGCATAACTCCAACCCCTTCATACTAAATATCTTAATTATAGCATTAACCTTCATTGTTAACAACTTTTACTTAGGTTTTCTACAACTTTCAAAAAATAAAAAATATTGTTTTCTAAAGTTAACTCTACATACAACAGGTTATATTAAAAATGGTGACCGCCGGAATCGTATGTCGTTCTGCCCTCGTCAATTCCTGTTGTCATGTCGTTGGTTTGATTATGTTATTGAAAGGAGTCGCCACTTTGTTTATCTATTTTATTGCTATATTCTCCAAGTAACTCATTCTTTTGAATCATGTGAAAGATTCTTAGATGTTAAGAAACTAGGAGGAAAAAGGAAAGGGCTAATAAAAATAGAAATAATAGAAAAAGGAAATGTCAGGATGATTTTCATTGCGGTGATCATTATAGAGAAAAAGGTTTCTCGTACAAGGAAAACCACATGAAAAGCTCAAAAACTAGAGGTATAGGTATATTACCTATTTCGAGTTTTTTATTCTCCTATAAGAGCAATCTCCTATAGTTAATTACATCTTAGACAACCAAGACTCACTAAGAAAACTCTTGATTAACATTAACACTCATTCTAAGAAATTTAATGTCAAGATCAAGGAAAGAAACATCAATGTTTAAGCCTAGGGTAATAGGTTTCTAAGAATTTGATTCTACCCTAAAGGTTTTGTTTTGTCATTTTTTTTTATCAATGTCATTTTGTTTTGTTTTGTTTTATCATTTTATTTTGTTTGTCTTTATGTTGTTTGGTTTTGTTGTTTTACTGTTTTGTTGTCGTTTTGTTATTTTGTTGTCATTATTTTGTTGTTTTTATTTTGTTTATGTAGTTTTATTTTATTTATGGCATTTTTTTATCATGGTTTTCATTTTGTTTTATTATTGTCGTTTTGTTTTTGTGTTGTTTAAAGTTCACCTTTTCTACTTCAGAATGTAATCCTACAAAACAGAGTTAGTAAACCCTAATAATATGCAAAGTTTTGTTTTATGTATCTAGCAAACCTGCAAAATAAAATACGATTAAGATGAAATCATGTTTAAAATTATCAATTTAGTTGGTTGAATAAATTTTTAAACGACCCAATCAAGATATCTATGGCTCCGTTTTCCCGGAGCAATAAAGTATTCAAATCTATTTAGTCTGAAAGGTATTTTAACTTGGACAAGAAGATTCTTCTTAGCAACCACAGATTACATCATCCAAGAAATCTTCGTAGAACTGAACATTGATGTTTAAGTTGCATTCAATGAAATTTTTTCATTATAGTTCATTTTAAGTTTTAATGTCTTATTCAAATTTTAGGGGTTGGAAAAATTTAGGATGACCCGATCAGGATCTCATAGTTTTGTCATCCTGGATCATTATGTTTATGGTTTGATTAGCCATAAGTGGCTAGAAGATATTTTGTTAGCAACCATGGGTCACCTCCTCCAAAACATCTTCTCAAGCTTTGTTGTACTTTTAGGTTCAAGTTTAATTTTTAATGTCTTTTAAAGTGAATTTTATGTCATTTGTGTTTGTATTGATGGCTTAATGAGTTGAGTTTTTATGTCGATGAGTTAGATCAGTCATTTTTAATTCATGATGTTATTTATTTTAGGTCTACTATCAGTTAGACCTAAAATATTTTGATTAAGGTCTAGTATATTAGACCTAAGATTTAGGTTCAATATTGATAAAAACTTAAGGTTGGAAATAGTTTTAGGTCCAATTTAGGTAGAACCCAAGGTATGAAACGGTCTAGGTTCAATGTAGGTAGAACATAAGATTCAAAATGGTTTTGGTCCAATGTAGGTAGAACCTAAGGTTAAAATTGATTTAAGACCAATGTAGGTAGGACTTATGGTTTAAGATGGTTTAAGTCCAATTTTTGTCAGACCTAATGTTGGAGTTTGATTTAGGTTCAATATGGATTAAACCTAAGGTTTGAAATTATTCTAAGTCCAATGTAGGTAGAACTTATGGTTGAATTATTTAAGTCTAATATAGGTAATACTTTGGGTTGACTTAGGCTCAATATGGATTGAACCTAAGGTTTATGTTGATTGTTGACTTAGGCTCAAGATGGGTTGAACCTAAGAAATTGATTTGACTTAGGTTCAAGTTGGGTTGAACCTAAAGGTCTAGGTTGTCTTAGGTTTAATGTGGGTTGAACTTAAGGTTTAAGTTAATTTTGGTTCATTATAGATTAAACCTAAGGTTTAATTTCATTTAAGTCTAGTTGAGATTTAGACTAAATTAAGGTTTAGGTTTTCTTAAGCCTAATGTAGTTAAGGCTTAAAATAGATAATTATGTATAAATAGAATTTATACCTAATTAAGGTTTATTTGTCTTAATTCTAATATTGTTAAGGCTTAAAAGGTTAATTTGATATTATTGAGTTTTGAACTTAATTAGGTTTTTTTTGTTAAGCCTAATGTAATTAAGGCTTAAAAAGGGTTAATTAGGTCTAATTAAGTTTTAAATGCAATTAGGGTTTATTTGTGTTAAATCAGAGAGTTAATTAGGTCTAATTAAGGTTTAGACCTAATTAGGGTTTAAGTGTGTTAAGCCTAATGTGATTAAAACTTTAAGAGGGTTCAATAGGTCTAATTTGGGTTTAGACCTAATTAGGGTTTACTTATGTTAAGCCTAATGTAATTAAGCCTTAAAATGGTTACTTGGGTCTAATTGGGGTTTAAACCTAATTAGGGTTTATTTATATTAAGTGTAATTTAATTAAGGCTTAAAAGGGGTTAATTAGGCCTAATCGGGTTTAAAACTATTTAAGGTTTATTTGTCCTAAACAAGAGAGTTAATTAGATCTAATTGGAATTTCTACCAAATTAGGTATTTATTGTGTTAAGCCTAATGTGATTAAGGCTTAAGAGGTTAATTAGGTCTAATTGGGTTTTAGACAAAATTAGGGTTTATTTATGTTAAGCCTAATGTAATTATGGCTTAAAACGGTTAATTGGGTCAAATTGGGGTTTTGACCTAATTGGGGTTTATTTGTGTTTAGCATAACGTAATTAAGGCTTAAATTAGGTCTCATTGGGGTTTAGACATAATTAAAGTTTATTTGTGTGAAGCCTAATTTAAATAAAACCGAAAAGGGGTTATATAGGTTTAAATTAAAGTTTAGACCTAATTAAGGTTTATTTGTGTTAAACCAGAGATTTAATTTATTCTAATTGGGGTTTAGACCTAATTAGCATTTAATTGAAGTTTGGGTTAATTGAATTGAACCTAGATGTCTGTGTTTGGTATGAATCCATTTGGGATTAGATCCAGATTTAAACTATGCCGATGCAGATTAGACCTAAGTATTATGTGAGTTTGACATCAAAGATTTGAGTTTTGATTGGGACGATAAGGGTTAAACCCAATAGCCTTGAGAAGATGGTTAAAACCCATGTTGGTTAGGGTTTGGGTTCACCCTCGATCTAGTTTGGGCGTTAGACCTAAGGGTTAGGATTTGGTCAATCCTATATGATATTCAAGGTCGAGGTTCAAGCTTAAGAAATTCTAGGGTTTTAAATGCAAATTTGGAATTTACAATTTTGACCCTTAGTGATAAAAAATTGTCATTTTAAATTTTCCAATGGTTACAATTGTCATTTTTAGAGTTTAAAATTGTCACACAAAACATTCTAACCATTTTTAAATTTAATTTTCAATTTTTAATTTTTTATTATTATTTTAGAAACAAATACAAAATTTGATAGAAATTAGAAAATTAGACACTAGGGAATTTTCCTAGCCTTGGAAAAGTCAAGGATTGTTCCCAAGGACCTAAATGTTGATTCCCAAAAATTTTAGATTTTTTTGATTTACAAATAATTTTTAATAATTAAATTACTCTAGAGAGTAATTTATTAATTAAAAAATAAGTATAATTCATTAGTTTTTAATTTCACTTCCATAATTTTTTCCTCATTTTCCTGAATCTAGGGTTATTTTTTCATACAGAGCCTCTACCATAGCTCTAGACCAACACTTGAAATCGAGCTTGATCGAATTCACACCTAGACTTCACACCAAGGTAAGGGACTTAATCCCTGGCCTCCTTGGACCCCAAAGAAGGTGCCGAGCATCTCTGATCAAAGCCTCCCTTCTCAGAGCAAAAGTATAAAACTCCTCCTCCTCCCGAGCTTATTTTGATTCTTCATTTACTTGAGCTTGATTTCATGGAACCTTAGTCGTGCAGATGTGTTCGTCCAGGGGTCTCTCCAAACTTCACATAGAGCTTCCCTAATATCCCCACAGTGCATTGCAACCACTTTCCCTCACCCATTCCCATTACCGGAGCCCAATTTTGAGCTCGAAACCCTGCCGGAAACCAAGATAGAACCCAATACACCTCCACACTCCACCAAACTTTAATTCCTTATGCCTACACCTTCACAAGAGTGAAAGAAGCCAAAGACCCATCAAATACCCCTTCCACAGAGCCTCTACCATAGCTCTAGACCAACACTTGAAATCGAGCTTGATCGAATTCACACCTAGACTTCACACCAAGGTAAGGGACTTAATCCCTGGCCTCCTTGGACCCCAAAGAAGGTGCCGAGCATCTCTGATCAAAGCCTCCCTTCTCAGAGCAAAAGTATAAAACTCCTCCTCCTCCCGAGCTTATTTTGATTCTTCATTTACTTGAGCTTGATTTCATGGAACCTTAGTCGTGCAGATGTGTTCGTCCCGCTTAGACGAGTCCATAAGATCAAACCCGAAGCGATTTGGTTGAGTCTAGGCCAAGATCTTAAGGTTTTAGTTTGGATGGGCACGGGATTACTCTATCAGGGATGATGACGGGGAGCCGTTCGATCAAGCATGTATCAAATGGACGGGGGAGATCGAGTTGGACGACGCTTTCAGACGTGAATAGCGGGTCGAGTCAGCAAGCTACGTGGACGGTGGCATCCAACCAGAGCGCGCCACGCATGCTTTCAGAGCCGTCGTAGGATGACGTGGCACGCGCGATTTAAATAGGAAAATAGGGGCATTTTCTTATTTATTTAACCCCTAAAACTTCAAAAACACATAACTTTGTATAGAAAAATTACAAAAATAAAATAAAAATATCCACTTGCTTAGTGAACAGAGGAGAATAATGTGGAATAATTTTCAAGCCCATTTGATGCATAAAATATTTTTAATTAATTAAATACTATCTG
>NW_018164780.1:0-394 GCF_001263595.1 Phalaenopsis equestris | reverse complement strand
AGGGGTTAATTGGTAGAAACCAATTTCACTTTCCTAATTAGGATTAATAAATTTCTAAATCATTAAAAATTTGGAAGTTTATCAAAATTAAATGATCCTGGACTTAGGGGTATGACTTTTGAAGTCAATAACTAATCAATTTAATACCCCTATTTTGATTTTCAAATAGAATCCAAATCATGAATCATGACCACTTAAAACTTAACCCTCTAATTAAGACACTCACCTAGGTCTTAAGGGCTTAGTGGTGACTTAGGCCAAATCAAAATTAATTAAATGAGGATTAGAAAAATAAACATAATTATATCAAACATCCTTGAAACACAACTAAGCCCAATTAGGATTAAAATTTGGATAATTGTTCAAATTACACTAACTTGTCCCTTTAAGGGTC
>NW_018164779.1:428605-431711 GCF_001263595.1 Phalaenopsis equestris | reverse complement strand
AACCCCACACCAAAAATAGTGCCGACAGGGGCGTATAACTACCTTTCTGCATTGAGTTGTGGTTGATATTCAATCATTATAGAGTGATCTCATTCAAGATCAAGCCAATTTTGTTCATGTCCATCATTACCAACATCATCTGCTACCACCAAGCTATAGCCTCATGGTCATTGGAGCTTTTCTCCTATGCATTTTCCTTCAGAGTTGATCTAGATGGCTACGTCCAGTTTGGTTGGGCCAAGACGTTCAATTTCTTGGACTTAAGAACAAGAGTAAGAGCTGGAAACTCAACTTTTTTTTCCTTTGGTTTTTCTTTAGCGAATTAGGCATTCAACCTATTTTGACCAGAGGTGCCTATAAGAAAAAGAAATATATGCCTTCTCATACCTGATGTGAAGTAGAGGAAGTGGAGGGGAAGCAATTGTCAATCCATCAATACACTGAGGCGATGATTGTAAATTAGGTTTTATAGTCAGATTCAATGTTATGATTATAATAATGTGGGAGGATTCAGACGCACGAAAGGCCTGGCCAGAGGCAGGAGAGGTTGTCCGAGTCTCTTGAAAGAATCCAAGGGGTAAAGCCTCCAACAAGGACGTTGTGCCAGTGCAGAGTCGAGGGGTGTCCATTGCTTAAGTTGGCAAAACAATTGAAGGTGAGGACTTCATATACTCTATTTCTAAAACCTCGGTTATAATAATTTGAGTCTCAGCGAGCGAGCAGACACTAATTGAGAAAAATACTAAGACTTATTTAAAATGTACAAATCTTTCTAAGAAGCAATGTCGAGAAGCCAAACGAACCACAAGCTTTCTGGCAAGCGATGCTGAAGAGGAGGAGTCATCGGAGGAAATGTCAGATTCAGAGCCAACATCCCCTCAACCGATCATCACAAGTTCCTTAGAGTTAGCAGAGAGTGGGCAAGCTAGCCGACCTTCCCTTGTGGCTCAATTTGAGCATGAACCTTCTGCTTTCCAAAGCAAAGTCTGTCAGAGGAAGGGAAAGGCTCCAACAAGTTATTAGAGTGCTTTGCTCCCTCTCCCTCCTATGGAAGAATAAGAGGGTTGTCCTCGAGTATGGGCTTCCATACAGAGGAAGAGGTTGAAGGTCTACACCATCAAGAATAACTGGTTTTCCTTTATTAACACTAGGCGAGATTAAGGGCCCGTTTGGGATAGCTTATAAGTGTGGTGGCATTTTCAAAATGCCGCCTCACTGCTTGTTTCTCACGTTTGAGGCGGGATTCTACAAAAGACGTTTCCTAATTTCTATTACACGAGGACTAAAGGTATATCACCGCGATCCACGTTCGGCCTCTAACTTCTTACTCCATTGCCCTTGCGAAACAGTCCCGTAGCCCTACCTTTTCTCTATTGAAGGCATCGATCCTGCCTCCATCAATTTGCTCTGCAGGTATGGAATCTCTCCTCTCCCGCATTTGGCCAAAAACTTTCTTGATTTTGGACGTTCTATCTCTTGAATTTTGCGGTGAATCTGGAAGTGTTGATAAGAGGGGATAAAAATCTAGATCCACTTGTGAGAATGATCAAAGCTAGTAAAAATGTAGATCTAATGTTTTAATGAAATTTTTTAAGCATCGAGAATGATTCATTTGTTGTTCATATCCGACTGTTGTTTTACGGTTTAAGGTGGTGTTCACACCAAGTACTCGTGTGGAGAAGATTATTGTGCAGTGACATTGGGAAGCACTATGTCATACCACTGTTGGAGTAGTCGTTCCTGTGGTAAAAGAGTTTTTTAATAATCTTCCTGGAATTAACCAGGGAGTATTCTATGTTTGAGGCAGGTGAGTACCATTTACTCCTTCAAGAATAGATGACTTATTTATGATTGAAGGCGTCCCTATTTGTCATTATGCAAGTCCTTACAAGAGATAACATGAATGAATTTTATCGATTCCTTACTAATGAAGATGTAAATTGGGAGACAAGAGATAATGGACATGTAAGTTTTCTTCATCATTATTAAATCCTTCATCAAAGGCATGAAATTTCTTTATTTCATCAAAACTTATTCCTACCATGAAAATCAGTAAAGTGACCAAGGAAAGTGCTATCTTAAATTATTGTATTCAAATGAAAGACCTATTGATGTGGGTGCTTTAATTGTAAAAACTATTTTGGGCTTGATTTTAAATGGATCGACTTATGGGTTAGGACATCCATCTACCATATTCCTATCACGCAGCCAATCACTAGTGCCCTATGAAAGGTGGGAAAAAGTGCTTCTCCCTTGGAAGCCTATGGACCTAGAGATTTATTGCAACTACATAGGAAATGAGGAGGAAAACAATATGAATAGGAGGAAAACAGGAAATGAGGAGGAAAACAATATGAATATTCTTATGGATCAACCATCTCAAAATTCATCTCCTATTTAATTGTAAAATCAAATTTGGGTTTGATTATAAACGGATCGACTTATGGGTTGGAACATTCATTTATCATATTCATACTATGCAGCCAGTCACAAGTGCCTTATGAAAATTGGGAAAAAAGTGTCTCCCTTGGAAGTCTATAGACCCAGAGATTTGTTGCAACTACATAGGAAATGGGGAGGAAAACAATAGGAATATTCTTATGGATCAATCATCTCAAAATTCATCTTCAAAATATCGTGCAAACTATAAGGATGTGCAACTACATAGGAAATGGGGAGAAAAACAATATGAATATTCTTATGGTTTGCATGATATTTTGAAAATGATCAAGAAGTTGGAGAAAAAGGTATAAAATATTATTAATTCAATTGAAAACAGTTCTGATATATTTGATCATTTGCATTGGAGGATGACGAAAAAATTCGAACATACTGGGCGCATAGAAGAAGGTATGGTGCTTATGTTTAATAAAAATAGTTGGATTGAAGAAGATTCGACACACAATTTTCCTCACCGACATTTTTATAACTTATACGTTCACTACCAATCCATGAGAAATATTCAAGAAGATGAAAGTGAAGAAGATGTTTGAACCATTTATAGTACATAATTCATAATTATGAATGCATTTATGTGTTATATGTTTGTATTGGATTTCTTTTATTTTCATTGTTGTTGACCTCACTTTTGGGTTGAGGTCTAGAA